>NC_091160.1:9718420-9748420 GCF_040958095.1 Procambarus clarkii | reverse complement strand
GGTAAGAGATATGGGGAGACCAAGACAAACGAGTGTCAAGGAATAACCCCAAAAGCTTCGCGGAATCTTTGTATTCAAGGGGATGACCATAAAGTGACAAAGAGGGACGAAGAACAACCCGTTTCCGCGTAAAAGTCATGGCACAAGTCTTAGAAGTAGAGAACTTGAAGCCATGATCTGTGGCCCAAGACGACACGGCATCAATTGCAAGTTGAAGCCGGGGTTGAAGGAGAGGCGAATCCTCACCCTGACAACAAAGGGTAAGATCATCGACATAGAGAGCGGAGAAGACACCAGAAGGAAGAGAGGAAAGAAGACCATTGAGGGCAACCAGAAAAAGAGTAGTGCTCAGAACACTACCCTGGGGCACACCTTCGTATTGCTGAAAAGAGGGAGAGAGAGCGGTACCAAGGCGCACCCGAAAGGAACGACGAGAGAGGAAGCTGCGGAGAAAGAGAGGGAGATGACCACGAAGGCCAAAAGAATGAAGTTGAGATAGGATATGATAACGCCAAGTGGTGTCGTAAGCCTTTTCCAGGTCAAAAAGGACGGCAACAACGGAGGTCTTCGCAGCAAAAGCAGTACGAATATAGACCTCCAAGTTCACCAGGACATCTGTCGTGCTGCGGCACTTGCGGAAACCAAATTGAGAAGGGGAGAGGAGGTGATGGTGTTCCAGGAACCACATCAGACGAACGTTAACCATACGTTCAAAGAGTTTGCAGACACAACTTGTGAGAGCAATAGGGCGAAAGTCCTTAGGGGAAGTACCCAGAGACCCCGGTTTGCGAACAGGGAGGACAACGGCATCGAGCCAGTCCTCAGGGACTGACGACGACTCCCAGATCCGATTATACAGACTCAGTAAATACTGAGACGTGCTCGGAGGGAGATGGCGAAGCATCTCATAATGAATACCATCGGAGCTTGCCGCCGTAGAACCGCAGAGGGCCAGGGCAGAACGAAGTTCAGAGAGAGAGAAGGGATCATTATAGGGAAGCTGAAGATTAGTGCAGAAATCTAAAGGACGAGACTCAAGGACAGGTTTACGAAGAAGGAAAGATTGGGGAAGATGAAGACCAGAGCTAACAGAAGAAAAGTGGGAACCCAGTTCGGAAGCGACCTGCAACGGGTCCGCCACAAGAGTATCATGGAGGTGAAGGACCAGTGAAATATCGGGAACGAACTTACCCGCTATCTTGCGGATACGCTTCCAGATCTGGGCCAGAGGGGTTTCGGACGTAATTGTTGAGACATAAGATGCCCAACATTCACGTTTAGCCGTACGGATGGCCCTACGGGCCACCGCACTCGCTTTCCGAAAGAAAAGAAAAGAATCGGTCGTCTGCCTACGGCGGTGCCTCTTCCAGGCTGCACGCTTACAGCGGACAGCCCGAGCACAGTCCGCATTCCACCAGGGAACGCACTTCCGTGGACCCCGAGAGGAAGAGCGAGGAATAGAGCGGAGGGCAGCGTTGAAGACAGTGTCATGAAAAAGGAGGAGAGCGCGAGAGAGAGGCAGAAGGGAGAGGTCAGAGAGAGCAGCACTGAGGGTAAATAGGGTCCAGTCTGCCTTAGCAAACTGCCACCTAGGGAAAGAGAGGGAAGGGCGAAAAGAGAAAAAGGAAACAAGGATGGGGAAATGATCACTTCCATGGAGGTCATCAAGAACCTGCCACGTGAAATCTAAGTAAGGAGAAGAAGAGCAAAGAGAAAGATCAAGACAAGAAAGGGTGTGAGTCCGAGAGTCCAAATGAGTGGGCTCACCAAAATTCAGAAGAAAAAGGGAAGAAGAGAGGAGAAACGGCTCAAGGAGGCGACCCCGGGTATTCGTCAGAACATCACCCCAAAGAGAATGACGACAATTGAAGTCACCCAGCAGGAGCACAGGCTCCGGCAAGGAGTCTAGGAGGTGTTTCAAATCAGGAAGAGAGAGCGGGACACTCGGGGGAGATAAATGGAACAAACTGTGTACCATTTCCCCACAAAGATACGAGCAGCAGAACAATGGAGAGGCGAAGGAAAAAGTAAAGGAACAAAGGGAACATCAGCACGAATCAAGAGAGCAGAAGAATTAGAAGCCCCAGCAATGGCTGGGGGGGGGGGGAGAGAAAGGAATAGCCACGAAAACGACCAGGACGAGCACCAAGCATTGGCTCCTGGAGACAGACACAAAGGGGCGAAAACCTCGAAATCAGAAGTTGGAGTTCGAGGAAATTAGCGTAATAACCTCGAACGTTCCATTGAAGAATGGACAACGACGAGAAGAGAAAGGACAAAAACAGAGAACAAGGAAGAAACAAAGGCGAAAGAGCAACAGAGCACATTAAAGAATATCAGGGTCGGGATCAGGGTCAGCAAAGTCAGGGTTAGGGGGCATGGGTAAACTGAGCAAAGACGGAGGGAAGGAAACGGGAGAACAGATCAGAGGTGGGCGGGCGGGGTCCGGAGGAGGAGGAGGAGGAGGAGGAGGAAGAGGAGGAGACAACGGAGAGGAGCAGTCAAGGACAGCAGCAGGAAGAGGGGGAGTAGAAAGAGGGGAGCGCACCCCAGCAAGAGCAGCAACCGAAAGGGAAGCAGGGGCCAAAGAAACCTCCATAGCAGGAACAGGGGGCGCAATCACTGAAACGGGAGGGGAAGGAGCAACAGAGCCAGAAGTAGGAGCTGAGGAAGAAAGCGAAGCCTTCTTACCCGCCGGGGAAGAGGAAGGAGAGGAGCC
Source organism: Procambarus clarkii (assembly GCF_040958095.1). Lineage (NCBI taxonomy): Eukaryota > Metazoa > Arthropoda > Malacostraca > Decapoda > Cambaridae > Procambarus > Procambarus clarkii. The sequence continues at coordinate 9,745,701 of NC_091160.1, read as the reverse complement.
AGGCTTACGCTTCTGACTTAAAGAGACCGGTGTCCCAGCAACTACGTACCGGGCAACGGATTCCAGTGTCTCAACAGGAGAAGCCGAACGAGAGCACACACGACGGCCGTTAGGAGAGCGATGGACATCCGCCCGCACCGACAGGCGGTGGGGAGAGCCGATAGATGGAGGAAGAAGATGGGAAGGAGGATCGGAGGGGGACGAGGAAGAAGACACAGAAGACACGACAGACCGGGTAGAAGGAAGGGGAACCCCAGACAGAGGACCAGGAGGAGGATCCTTCGGGAGAGAACCCAAAGGAACAGAGGAGGGGGCAGTGGGCGCATCAGGGTCCAAGGCCCGGAAACGGTTGTGAGTCTGAGGAAGGCGGGAAGGACGAGGAGAGGAAGAGCGCAACACGCGAGCATAAGAGATATTAGCATAAGGCGGGAGCCGGCGAACCTGGCGTCTCGCCTCAGGAAAAGATAAACGCTCCCGGTGCTTCAAGTTGAGGACGGCTGCCTCAAGCTTGTAATGGACACACGCACGGGAAAAGGTAGGATGAGCCTCACCGCAGTTCAGGCAACGAGCCTGGGGAGAAGTGCACTCCGACTTAAGAGTGACCTTCGCCACCACACAAAGGACAGAGAGAGACAGTCCCGGAGCAGTGGAGGGCACCATGCCCAAACCTCCAGCACTTGTTGCAGAGCCGAGGAGAAGGAATGTACTCCTGGACAGAGCACCTGGCACCAGCAAGAATGACAGAGGGTGGAAGGGTCCTACCATCAAAGGTAATCTTCACAACCCGGAGGGGTTGACGGCGACTACCACGAGGGGGACGAGTAAACGTGTCCACCTGGAGAATAGAATGACCCTGGGCAGCAAGGATATGTCGAATATCGTCGTGGCAGTCGCGCAGGTCCCGAACACCGGTCGCAACATGGGGCGGGAGCAAAATAGTGCCAACACTGGCATTCAACTGAGCGTTCTTCGAGACCCGAACGGGGGTCTCGCCAGGGCAGGATAAGGCAGCCAAGCGGGAAGCAGCATCCTGAGAAGGAGCAGCAACGACACGAGTACCGAGACGAGTGGGGTTGAAAGTAATGGAGGCATCCACGGAATCAACGAGATGTCGATGGAGGGAGAAATCGTCAGGAGGCGCAGAATCAAGAGGGAGGAGATCAAAATATTTGGCCCACGAAGCGGGACCAAACAAGGCTTGATAGGTAGCAGAACTGGAAGGAATCGAGCGAGGGCGGCCGTGACGAGGACGGCGGTGAGAACCCCCAGAGAGAGAGGGGTTAAAAGGCGCAGTAGTTACAACTAGAGAAGGAGCCGCGCCAGGGGACGAGGTAGTCACCACTGGGGGCTTGGGGCTCGACCCAACCACAGAGGAGGGAGGGGAGCCAGGGGAAGGAGTCAGAGAGGCCAAAGGAGGAGCAAGGTCGGGGCCCAATGCAGCGGAGGCTACAGAGCCCGGTCTTCCAATACGGACCGACTCAGGGGCTTGGTCGCCCACCCCACGAGTCTGAGAAGGTAAACCAGAAGCAGCCGAAACAGGGGGGGTTATCATCATTACGAAAAGAAGAATTCATTCACGAATGTGCCCCCACACCCACCATGGAGCCACAATTAGAGGCAGGACACCCAACAAGAAGCTATCGCCGATCTTGCCAGGGCCTCCTAGGGGTGCGTCGTGAGTATACGCCCCACAAACGCCACCTTAAGAAACCGACAGTCCGTCGAGATCGGGTTCAGTGACGAAAGGGGGATTGACAATAAAAGGTTCCCCTCGCTCTCGACGTCGGGTACTACAGTTCTACGGGTGCAAGAGTATGCCTCCTCAAGCACCCGGGCGTCAAAATAGAAGAAGTCCAAGGGAAGAACCAGAACGAGCAAAAGGTCGGCAGGAAACGGCAAGCAGATAGGAGAAGAGGAGGGAGAAAAACGAAACAGAAGGAAAAGGAAAAGATGCCCAGCAGAATTGGAGAGGACGGCAGCAGGAGCACAAGGCTAGAAAAGGACAGAGGACTGTCCCAAGGAGCATCACACTCCGGCAGCCGCCCACTAAGCCCCCACACGGCGACAACGAGCTGAGCGGGGAGGGGGATGTGTCACGAAAGCCCTGTAAGTGTCAACCTCTGCCTGGATGAGCCACTTTGAAATTTCAAATATTTATGATATATTGAACAAGAATCTGATAATATTTCACCTCACTCTGTACACCTGAATAATTGACCAGACAGGGGTACCTACCAGTCAACCTCCCGCTCGCACAACTAGATGAATAAGGATGATATATGGATGGCAGGGTGATCCGTCGTCCTCTCACTTGGTGATTCACTAAGTTCCAGTAGATTGATGATGGCGGTTCTTCTCGATCTACACAAAGCTCTGGAGTTAGTCACTATCATTGTGACTGTTGTGTTACTGTTCACTAATTTACTGTACAACTGTTCACTATAAATCCCTAGGCACCAATATGTAAACAAAAAGCCTCGTGGCCCTCCCACGTGGCCTGTGTTGCAGATTGTTCACTGTTTTACACAAAGTTCTAGTGATAGCACTGTACTGTTTTCTTTCCTATTCGCGGTTGTGTACTGTGTGTGTGTGTGTGTGTGTGTGTGTGTGTACTCACCTAGTTATACTCACCTAGTTGTATGTGTGTGTGTGTGTGTGTACTCGCCTAGTTGTATGTGTGTGTGTGTGTGTGTGTGTACTCACCTAGTTGTGCTTGCGGGGGTTGAGCTCTGGCTCTTTGGTCCCGCCTCTCAACCGTCAATCAACAGGTGTACAGATTCCTGAGCCTATCGGGCTCTATCATATCTACACTTGAAACTGTGTATGGAGTCAGCCTCCACCACATCACTTCCTAATGCATTCCATTTGCCAACCACTCTGACACTAAAAAAGTTCTTCCTAATATCTCTGTGGCTCATTTGGGCACTCAGTTTCCACCTGTGTCCCATTGCGCGTGTTCCCCTTGTGTTAAATAGACTGTCTTTATCTACCCTTTCAATTCCCTTCAGAATCTTGAATGTGGTGATCATGTCCCCCCTAACTCTTCTGTCTTCCAGCGAAGTGAGGTTTAATTCCCGTAGTCTCTCCTCGTAGCTCATACCTCTCAGCTCAGGTACTAGTCTGGTGGCAAACCTTTCAACCTTTTCCAGTTTAGTCTTATCCTTGACTAGATATGGACTCCATGCTGGGGCTGCATACTCCAGGATTGGCCTGACATATGTGGTATACAAAGTTCTGAATGATTCTTTACACAAGTTCCTGAATGCCGTTCGTATGTTGGCCAGCCTGGCATATGCTGCTGATGTTATCCGCTTGATATGTGCTGCAGGAGACAGGTCTGGCGTGATGTCAACCCCCCAAGTCTTTTTCCTTCTCTGACTCCTGAAGAATTTCCTCTCCCAGATGATACCTTGTATCTGGCCTCCTGCTCCCTACACCTATCTTCATTACATTACATTTGGTTGGGTTAAACTCTAACAACCATTTGTTCGACCATTCCTTCAGCTTGTCTAGGTCTTCTTGAAGCCTCAAACAGTCCTCTTCTGTTTTAATCCTTCTCATAATTTTAGCATCGTCTGCAAACATTGAGAGAAATGAATCGATACCCTCTGGGAAATCATTTACATATATCAGAAACAAGATAGGACCGAGTACAGAGCCCTGTGGGACTCCACTGGTGACTTCACGCCAATCGGAGGTCTCACCCCTCACTGTAACTCTCTGCTTCCTATTGCTTAGATACTCCCTTATCCACTGGAGCACCTTACCAGCTACACCTGCCTGTCTCTCCAGCTTATGTACCAGCCTCTTATGCGGTACTGTGTCAAAGGCTTTCCGACAATCCAAGAAAATGTAGTCCGCCCAGCCCTCTCTTTCTTGCTTAATCTTTGTCACCTGATCGTAGAATTCTATGAAGCCTGTAAGGCAAGATTTACCCTCCCTGAACCCATGTTGGCGATTTGTCACGAAGTCCCTTCTCTCCAGATGTGTTACCAGGTTTTTTCTCACGATCTTCTCCATCAAATTGCATGGTATACAAGTCAAGGACACTGGCCTGTAATAAAGTGCCTCTTTGCCTGTCGCCCTTTTTGTATATTGGGACCACATTCGCCGTCTTCCATATTTCTGGTAGGTCTCCCGTCTCCAGTGACTTACTATACACTATGGAGAGTGGCAAGCAAAGTGCCTCTGCACACTCTTTCAGTATCCATGGTGAGATCCCATCTGGACCAACAGCCTTTCTAACATCCAGATCCAGCAGGTGTCTCTTGACCTCCTCTCTCGTAATTTCGAACTCTTCCAAGGCCGCCTGGTTTACCTCCCTTTCTCCTAGCACAGTGACCTCACCTTGTTCTATTGTGAAGACCTCCTGGAACCTCTTGTTGAGTTCTTCACACACCTCTCTGTCATTCTCTGTATACCTGTCCTCGCCTGTTCGAAGTTTCAATACCTGTTCTTTCACTGTTGTTTTCCTTCTGATGTGACTGTGGAGTAGCTTTGGTTCGGTCTTGGCTTTGTTTGCTATATCATTTTCAAAACTTTTCTCTGCTTCTCTTCTCACCCTGACGTACTCATTCCTGGTTCTCTGGTATCTCTCTCTGCTCTCTGGTGTTCTGTTATTCCGGAAGTTCCTCCAGTGTGTGTGTGTGTGTGTGTGTGTGTGTGTGTGTGTGTGTGTGTGTGTGTGTGTGTGTGTGTGTGTGTGTGTGTGTGTGTGTGTATGTGTGTGTGTGTGTGTGTGTGTGTGTGTGTGTGTGTGTGTGTGTGTGTGTGTGTGTGTGTGTGTGTGTGTGCGTGTTTGTGTGTGTGCGTGTTTGTGTGTGTGCGTGTTTGTGTACTCACCTATTTGTGCTTGCGGGGGTTGAGCTTTGGCTCTTTGGTCCCGCCTCTCACCTGTCAATCAACTGGTGTACAGATTCCTGAGCCTACTGGGCTCTATCATATCTACATTTAAAACTGTGTATGGAGTCAGCCTCCACCACATCACTGCCTAATGCATTCCATCCGTTAACTACTCTGACACTAAAACAGTTCCTTCTAACGTCTCTGTGGCTCATGTGGGTACTCAGTTTCCACCTGTGTCCCCTTGTTCGCGTCCCACCAGTGTTGAATAGTTTATCCTTGTTTACCCGGTTGATTCCTCTGAGGATTTTGTAGGTTGTGATCATGTCTCCCCTTACTCTTCTGTCTTCCAGTGTCGTAAGGTGCATTTCCCGCAGCCTTTCCTCGTAACTCATTCCTCTTAGTTCTGGGACTAGTCTAGTGGCATACCTTTGGACTTTTTCCAGCTTCGTCTTGTGCTTGACAAGGTACGGGCTCCATGCTGGGGCCGCATACTCCAGGATTGGTCTTACATATGTGGTGTACAAGATTCTGAATGATTCCTTACACAGGTTCCTGAACGCTGTTCTGATGTTAGCCAGCCTCGCATATGCCGCAGACGTTATTCTTTTTATGTGGGCTTCAGGAGACAGGTTTGGTGTGATATCAACTCTTAGATCTTTCTCTCTGTTCGTTTCATTAAGTACTTCATCTCCTATTCTGTATCCTGTGTTTGGCCTCCTATTTCCACCACCTAGTTTCATTACTTTGCATTTACTCGGGTTGAACTTCAACAGCCATTTGTTGGACCATTCACTCAGTCTGTCTAGGTCATCTTGTAGCCTCCTACTATCGTCCTCAGTTTCAATCCTCCTCATAATTTTTGCATCATCGGCAAACATTGAGAGAAACGATTCTATACCCTCTGGAAGATCATTTACATATATCAGAAACAGTATAGGTCCAAGGACTGACCCCTGCGGTACTCCACTCGTAACGTCTCGCCAATCTGAGACCTCACCCCTCACACTGATTCGTTGTCTCCTGTTACTTAGGTACTCCTGTATCCAACGGAGTACCTTCCCTTTCACTCCAGCCTGCATCTCCAGTTTTTTCACTAGCCTCTTGTGTGGCACTGTGTCAAAGGCTTTCTGACAATCCAAAAATATGCAGTCTGCCCACCCTTCTCTTTCTTGCCTAATTTTTGTTGCCTGGTCGTAGAATTCAAGTAACCCTGTGAGGCAGGACCTGCCATCCCTGAATCCATGTTGATGCTGTGTTACAAAGTTCTTTCGCTCCAGATGTTCCACTAGCTTTCTTCGCACAATCTTCTCCATCAACTTGCATGGTATGCAGGTTAGGAACACTGGTCTGTAATTCAGTGCCTCCTGTCTATCCCCTTTCTTGTATATCGGGACTACGTTAGCTGCTTTCCAAATTTCTGGCAGTTCCCCTGTTGCCAGTGATTTGTTATACACCATGGAGAGCGGGAGGCACAGTTCTTCTGCTCCTTCCTTTAGTATCCAAGGGGAGATTCCATCTGGACCTATAGCCTTTGTCACATCCAATTCTAGTAAACACTTCCTTACTTCCCCGCTGGTAATCTCAAACTCTTCCAGTGGTTCCTGGTTAGCTATTCCCTCTCTTATCTCTGGGATTTCTCCTTGCTCCAAGGTGAAGACCTCCTGGAATTTCTTATTCAGTTCCTCACACACTTCCTTGTCGTTTGTAGTGAATCCTTCTGCCCCTAACCTTAATTTCATAACCTGTTCCTTTACTGTTGTTTTTCTCCTGATGTGGCTATGCAGCAATTTAGGCTGAGTCTTTGCCTTGCTTGCGATGTCATTTTCGTATTGTCTTTCTGCCTCTCTTCTCATCCTAACATATTCATTCCTGGCATTCTGGTATCTTTCTCTGCTCTCCAGTGTCCTGTTATTCCTATAGTTTCTCCATGCCCTTTTACTTTGCTGCTTAGCTAGCCTACATCTCTGATTAAACCATGGGTTTCTCATCTTCATTTCACTGTTTTCCTTTTGGACTGGGACAAACTTGTTTGCTGCATCCTTGCATTTTTGCGTGATGTATTCCATCATATCTTGGGCCGTCTTTTCCCTGAGCTCTGTTTCCCATGCTATATCTGCTAGGCATTTTCTTATCTCCTCATAGTTTCCCTTTCGGTATGCTAACCTTTTGGTTTCGGTATCCCTTCTCGAGTTCAATAACCCTTCTTCAATCAGGTACTCAAACACCAATACACTGTGGTCGCTCATTCCTACTGGGTCCTCAAAACTGATTTCTCTTATGTCAGAGTCGTTCAGGGTGAAAACCAGGTCGAGTCTCGCTGGTTCGTCGTTTCCTCTCATCCTTGTGGGTTCACTGACATGCTGGGTTAAGAAGTTTCTAGTCGCCACCTCCAGTAGTTTGGCTCTCCACGTATCCTCGCCTCCATGCGGTTCCTTGTTCTCCCAATCAATCCTGCCGTGATTGAAGTCCCCCATGATGAGCAGGTGGGATCTATTTCTACAGGCAGAAGAGGCTGCCCTCTCAATTATAGTGTTAACTGCCATGTTGTTGCTTTCGTACTCTTGACTGGGTCTTTTGTCATTTGGTGGAGGATTATATATTACTGCTACTACTATCCTTGGTCCTCCCATTGTCATGGTGCCTGCTATGTAGTCTCTGAAACCCTCACAGCCCGGGATAGCCATCTCCTTAAAACTCCATTCCTTTCTCATGAGTAGGGCCACTCCTCCTCCTCCCCTACCTTCCCTCTCTTTCCTTATTATTGTGTACTCCTGGGGAAACACGGCATTCGTTATGATTCCAGAGAGTTTTGTTTCAGTGAGTCCAATTACATCTGGGTTCACTTCTTGTGCTCTTTCCCTTAGTTCACTTGCCTTGCTTGTGATCCCATCTATGTTCGAGTACATTGCCCTGAAACTAACTCTCTTCTGCTTCTCCTCTGGGGAGGACCTGTGGGGTCTGGGGTGAGCGGGAGCTGGGAGGATCTGGTATGGGGAGACTGGTGGAGGAGGAAGGGCTTGGGGGGGTAGGGGGGAGGGGGAGGGTAGGGGGAGTGGGTGAGGGGGGGAGGGAGAGGGTAGGGGGAGTGGGTGAGGGGGGGAGGGGGAGGGTAGGGGGAGTGGGTGAGGGGGGGAGGGGGAGGGTAGGGGGAGTGGGTGAGGGGCGAAGGGTTGGGGGGGGGGGTTTTGGGGGGGCAATAAAGTGGGGAGGGCTTGGGGGGCGTGGGGGGAAAGGGAAGGCTGAGGTGGTTGCGGAAGAGGGGAGGGTTTTGGGGAGTGGCGGAGAGGGGAAGGCTTAGGTGGGGTGGGGGAGAGTGGGGAGCTTAGGGGGGTGGGGAAGAATGGAGGGCTTGTGGGTGGGAGGGACGGAAGGGCATGTGGGAGAAGGGAGGGCTTGGGGGATGGGGGAGAAGGGAGGTCCTAGGGGGAGGGGGGAGTGGGAGGAGGGGGGTGAGAGGGAGGAGAGGGGTGCCTTAGGTGGGTACTTAGTGGGGGGCTGACAGGGGTTGGGGCAGGTAGGGTGTCTGTTGGGTGGAATGAGGGGGTGGTGCCGCACTCCCTGTGGCTAATGCACTGTTTGAGGAGGGTTCCCCGTTTCCCTCTGGGATTGTAGGGATCGGGGGTGTGGCTCCCTGATTCCTTTCTCTCTCCCTGCGCTCCTTCCTCGCGTCTGCTGCTTGCATTCTCTCTTCCCTTGTCATATCCCTCTGCAAGAATACTCTTTTGAACTTGTGTGTGTGCGTGTGCGTGTGTGTGTGTGTGCGTGCGTGCGTGCGTGCGCGTGCGTGTACTCACCTAGTTGTTCTCAGCTAGTTGCGCTTGCGGGGGTTGAGCATTGGCTCTTTGGTCCCTGTTACAACCCTTGAGACGTAGTACGGTTCTTTTCCCTCAGTGATCAATATATATTATATCGGCCTTGCCAACAGGTGTCTAGGAGTAAAGAAATAACACTGCATAAATTGGAAAAACAATGTATCTACGCTAAGGGTGACAAACATAACAATTAAATGGTAAATATAATAGCCAGAAATATTCTTTAGCATGCAATAATATAAATAAAAATCCTTATTGAGCAATGACCAATATCACCAGCACATGAATTAATCAATGAGATAATACACAATCATCTAACCAGAGAATTAACCGAGTATCTAGCTAAAATAACAGTAACCACTGACTTAACTTAAAAACATGTCTCCTCTCGACCAATGCTGCCACGCCTCTGCCCAAGCGTCTGTTCCCAGGGCAGGCGTCCTACCACAATATCAACTAAACATCCACATAAACTATTGTGGAAATTCAACTAACAAAATGTAGTACTAATATTCAAATCATTATTATTCTTAATAGTATTAAATACTGTTACATTCCTCAATATAATTTACTGGCAAACAATAATAAGAATTAATCAAGGTTGAACTATAACCACTCGCTTGACATCAAGTTCCCACACTGGCCACATCCAAATATGGTCATCCCCCCCCCCCACACGGGGAAACCAACATGAAAATACTTGCACAAAAAAAACTCATACAATATAATGCAACTCAGGCACACTACAGCCTGCTACACTGATTATTATACCATATTCTATCATCATACAACTGGATACTATAGTAATTATAGAACAAGACAATAAAGTATATAAGCATCAGGAGTAATGGCAGAATCCTAGTAAGATTCGTAACATCCCTCCCGTCCCCTAAGAAAAAAATGAAATTAACTGAAGGTTGATTTCATTTTTTGACTGCATGAAATATAACATGAAAATACAACATGAAAATACTTCAACTAAAATCAAAGTACAAAGCAATGAAATTTCACACAGTAAAAAAATACAAAATTTACATACATCTTATGAATAAAGAACACTGCATATTATGGCAGTGCAATAGGAAATCCTCTGGATAAGGCATCAGCAATAACATTTTGCCTCCCAGGAATATGACGAATTACAATATTGAATTCTTGTAGAATCAATGACCATCTAAGTATTCCCTGGTTTTTACACTTCATAGAGTTGATAAATGTCAATGGATTATGATCTTTATATACTACCACTTGATTTCCTGACAAATATGTCTCAAATTTCTTCACTGCCAATATTAAACAAAGTGCTTCTTTCTCAACTACAGAGTAATTAATTTGTGTCTTGTCAAACTTACGAGAGAAATAATAAACAGGATGTTCTAACTCATCTGGTCCTACTTGGAACAAAACAGCACCTGCTCCTAGATCTGAAGCGTCTACGTGAAGAATAAAAGGTTTATCATACTGTGGACTAGCTAGCACAGGTGAAGTAGAGAGAATTCCTTTCAACTTCTGAAAAGAGTTCTGACACTCCTGCGTCCACTTAAATTTTACCTGTTTCCTTAGAAGATTTGTCATGGGTGCAGCAACAATGGAAAAGTTTTTACAATATCTCCTATAATATGCACACATTCCAATAAATCTCTGCACAGACTTCTTATTTGTTAGGACTGGGTACTCCACAATTGCCTGGATCTTGTCTTGCAATGGGACTATCCTTCCTTGTCCGACCTCATGTCCTAAGTACACTATAGTTCCTTTACCCCAACTACATTTCTTCATCTTGACAGTCAAATTAGCATGTTGTAACACATTAAACAATTTCTTTAAACTATTCATATGATCTACCCAATTCTTACTGAAAATCAAAATGTCATCCAAATATGCCCTACAATGTGGCACATCCTTCAACAAAGAATTCATTAATTTCTGAAAAGTGGCTGGAGCATTCCTTAATCCAAAAGGCATTACATTAAACTCGTAAGCTCCACCAGGAGTGATAAATGCTGTCACTTCCCTTGCAAAATCTGTAAGAGGTATCTGGTGATATCCCTTAGATAAGTCTAATTTCGATACAAACTTAGCATGACCAATAGTATCGACACAGTCCTCCAACAAAGGTAAAGGATATACATCAACTACAGTTACCTGGTTGAGTTTTCTATAATCCACTACTAATCTCCACTTATCTTCTGGTTTTGGTACTACTAAACACGGTGAACTCCAGGAACTCTGACTGGGTCTAATGAACCCATGTCGAAGAAGATAATCAACCTCCTCCTAGATCATACGAAGTTTCTCGGGTGTCACTCGATAAGGGTGCAGCCGAATTGGAGTTACATTTGTCAGGTTAATGTCGTGAGTAATGAGAGACGTCTGAGTGGGGACCTCCCCAAACAAGTTAGAAGACATCTCCGAAAGGTCCTGGAACTCTGCTCTCTCCTCATCCTGCAAATGACACAACAATTCTTCCCCGGAACTGCTGGAATTAGAGAAACAAGAATTACCATCTTCCTCTGCAACACTCGACTCTTCAGGATTTACCTCCTCAGCAACACAACAAGCCACAATACTAGGCACACAATAAGCCTTTAACCGGTTTACATGTACACTCATGGTCTGTCGTTTCTGCTTGGAATGGCAAACTTTGTAAGTAACTTCCCCAAGACGTTTTACTACTTGGTACGGTCCTGCAAATTTATGAGACAGACGTAACCATACGAAGCTTCAAGACCAATACCAAATCTCTTGGCTCAAAAACTCTGAGTTTGGCTTTGAACCTCTGGTCATGTTTCTGCTTCATTACCTGTTGTTGTTCACTTAGATGTCGTAAGGCCAACTCCCTCGTTCTGGACAGCTCTTTACATCCGTCAGGTAACGCTCACTCTGCCTGGCTGTAACATCTAACATTTTCTCATGTAACATTTTTAAAGGTCCTCTCACCTGATGTCCGAATACAAGCTCGAATGGAGAACAGCCTAGGGCACTGTGCAATCCATCTCTAGCCGCAAACAAAACAAATGGTAAATACCAATGTCTGGGTGAATCTTCCCCAGTTGCCTTCAACATTTTCTTGAGAGTTTGGTGGAACCGCTCGATTCCCCCTTGACTCTGAGGATGGTAAGGACTGGAAAAATTGTGCTTTATACCAAATGAATTACAAAAATGTTTAAAGGTGGTAGAACAAAAATTACTCCCATTATCAGTTTGAATTATACGGGGCATACCAAATAAGAAAAATCGTTCCAACTGCCTTATAATGGTAGAAGCTCTAATGTTACGTAATGCATATGCTTCAGGAAACCTGGTGGTCATACATAAAATTGCAAACATATACATATTTCCGGATTTCGTAAGGGGTAAAGGTCCGACACAATCCAGTACCACATGAGTAAAAGGCTCCTCTGGCACTACAATAGGGTATAATGGTGCTTGTGGCCCTGTCTGATTAGGCTTACCAACAGTTTGACACACAACACAATTGTGGCAATATCTGACCACATCTTTTTTAAGTTTTGGCCAATAGAAAAGTTTACAGATCTTATGATACATACTGGTAATGCCTTGATGGCCTCCCATCAGGTCATCATGGGCAGCTTGAAATACATGCTCCCGATACTCTGTTGGCACAACGAGCTGGATTTTAGACTCACAATCATCTGATAAGGGAGTTCCTGATGGTCTCCATCTTCTCATCAGACATCGATCCTTGAAATAACAACCCGTACTCTCCTCCAAAGTATCAATGGAGTCAGCTGCTTCTGCATAACACTCAGCTAGACTGGGATCAGTACTCTGCAACTCACGCAAGGTCTGGAACTCAACAGCTGGAGCGAGCGGGCAAGGAACTGGTACCTGGGCCACATCTTCCAGACCATCTGGGTCAGAATAAATTAGGGCTTTGGCACCGGCCTCACTCTCGACATCCACGTGAGCTAAAAATGTATCTTCAAGGTCCACCTCCACCTCCCTGTCTGAAGGGGTCCTGGCCTCGAGAACATCCACCTTGGTAGAAGCAGGACTTACCACATTCTGCTTACCCATGGATCTGGTCGCAACACAGGCTGGATAAATGACACCATCATCCGCATCTGGTTGAGCCAGTACTGCACTAGGTTTTGTATACATAACAGGACAATCGGTCCCACTAACTTGACACTTGTTAAAATCATTACCTACAATGATATCTATCCCAGGAATGGGCAACTGCTCACTGACTGCTACAGTGCACCAACCTGGTGTAATAGAAGAATTCAGGTTAGCCTTAATTAATGGTACACGTTGGATATGCCCTCCAAGTCCCTGCAATAACACTACCTCTCCAGTGTCTTCTGTGCATTTGTTTCCGCCACCACCGCGGATCGAACCAGGAACCTCAGGACTACGAATCCCGAGCACTATCCACTTAGCTGTCAGGCCCCTACTAGCTACATTACTTCATCAGGTGATAAATGTTTTCTGTTTTAATAATTATAGCACACATACATATGACTTTCATACACCATTAAGAAGCTGCTTATCACCCAAACTTGATCAAGATCATATTGTGATGTATATTCTTAAGCCTATGAAATAATACAGGGTACAATACACCAATATTAAATAGTAAATACAAAAACAAGTACAGTACCATTCTGTATAATAATGTACAAAAGGATGTACTGTACTTTACTCCATTACAAAGAAAACGCCATGTAAGAGTTTGCTAACTTTAATACCGTAAGCCACTGAAATAAATATTTTTCTCATAAATCTAAAAAATATGCAAACTGTACTGTATAATTTTTTGTACAGTACCACTGTACTGTATAATTTTGTGTACAGTACCACTGTACTGGATAATTTTGTGTACAGTACCACTGTACTGGATAATTTTGTGTACAGTACCACTGTACTGGATAATTTTGTGTACAGTACCACTGTACTGTACCATGCCTTACTGTACTGTACTTCCAAAATTAAAACATGTTCACTTCATCACCATCATCCTGGGAGCAATGCTCATCGTAATCAATTCTTGGAAAAGTAATTGACATGCATAGGGACATAGGGAAGACGCATCTGGGATATCTGAGTTTTATTGCGGCATCCCTTACATTCAAAGGCATTGTTGCGTACAGTAGCAATAAGATCACACAAGTTGCACACATGAACAGAATATGGGTCACTGACTCCAGACAAACGCACACGGAGAAACTGTGCGGCGCCATGAGCAATCTGGCAATCTTGTTCCATCTCACCGAATCGCAAGCTACCTTCCCTTGCACGACCTCCCATAGGCTACATAACCAAGACCTGCACAGGCCCTCTTGCACGGGAATGGATTTTATCATCTACCATATGCTTCAAGTAAGTAAGTAATTATCAAAAGAAGGCACCAATCCGGGAAGGCTATGTAGCACCATCAAATACGCAAAATAATCAGAGGGCGCTAAAGATCACCAAGGATGCCAATACGAGAACAAAAACGCATAAGGCGAACGATATCAAAAGTATCCGAGTCACCAAGAATTCTATCGAGGGACAAGTGACCGCGAGGGGCGGTCGGAAAGCAAGACACACGCTCGTCCTGGAAGTCAGGACATTCAATAAGGACATGCACGACCGTAAGAGGGACAATGCAACTAGGACAATAAGGAGCAGGGCGGCGCTCCATCAAGTGACCATGGGTTAAGCAAGTATGGCCAATACGCAACCTCGCCAGAGCTGTTTCCCACCGCCGGTTACGGTGGAAGGAGGACGGCCACGAGGAAACACAACATTTAAGAGTACGTAGCTTGTTACCAGTAACAGACAACCAAGAAGCCTGCCAACGGGTAAGGACTGAGGAATGGATAACCGGGTAAAAGTCGGAATACGGAATGCCTTTACGAGAGATGGGACAAGAGCGGACAGCTTCCTTGGCGGCAGCATCCGCACGCTCATTTAAAGACCCACCAATATGCTGGGAACCCAACAAAACTAAACCGACTTAAATTTACTGTGAACGAGAAACAGCCAATGCTGGATCTCGACAACTACTGGAGGAACCGGATTAAAGGACCCGAGAGCCATGAGGGCACTACGAGAGTCAACAACAACTACAAAGGAAGACTGACAACGAGAAAGCAGGAGACGAAGAGCATAGAGAATAGCATAAAGTTCCGCTGTAAAGATGCTAGTCTCCGGAGGCAAGCGACACATAAGTGCGATCAGGAAAAACAACAGAGTAGCCAACACCGTCCGCTGACTTAGACCCATCGGTGAAGACAGAAACGGAGCAGGAGTGAGAAGAAAAGTGCTCGAAGAAAAGGCGTTTTAGAACCGTAGGAGAGGTAAAAGCTTTAGTGATAAGGGTCAAGGATGTACAAAACCGCGGAAGAGGGACCCTCCACGGGGGCAAAGAAGGAACAACACGAGGAGAAACATCAGAAATACGAACGGAAAGAGAATCCTGTAGGCGAGATAACCGGACAGAAAGAGGGAAGTGGTGAAGAGGAACAGGAACCGCAGGAGGGGTAAAAGTTAAAGCACGACAGAGGCGAGAGGAAGGATGTTGCAAGGACCGCGCAAGATAGCGAAGACAGTAGCGATCACGGCGGTCCTGGAGAGACAGGAAGCCAGTGTCAACATACAAGCTAAGGATGGGAGTCGAACGAAAGGCACCAGAACTGAGGCGCAACCCAGTATGGTGCAAAGCATCAAGACGGCGAAGAGTAGAAGGAGAAGCAGACGAGTAAGCAGGGCAACCATAATCGAGCTTAGACAGGACGAGAGAGGAATGTAAAGCAAGGAGAGTGCGCCTATCTGCCCCCCAAGAAGTATGGGACAAGACCCGAAGGAGGGTAAGGGCCTTAGAGCACTCAACACGGAGGTAAGAGATATGGGGAGACCAAGACAAACGAGTGTCAAGGAATAACCCCAAAAGCTTCGCGGAATCTTTGTATTCAAGGGGATGACCATAAAGGGACAAAGAGGGACGAAGAACAACCTGTTTGCGCGTAAAAGTCATGACACAAGTCTTAGAAGTAGAGAACTTGAAGCCATGATCTGTGGCCCAAGACGACACGGTGTGGGATATTTGGGCTTGATTCTGATTAATTAATAATTAAAGTAGTAAATTAAATTACGAAGGACCACCCGCTTTTAAAGGAAAGAGGGAAACTGAGAATTTCAGATCATTAGATAAAATTCTAGAGAAAACCAGTGACTATGGATATAACTAGAAAGTATGATCATAAGAATAATTAATGGGCTGTATTATTAAAGAAACAAACCTCAAACACCTACATTGGGGGGTTATTACTGGAGGTCAGTACGTCCAGGAATCAGTGTGGTTCGTTCACTAATTCAATTAATAATAATCTAATCCTATAAATAATGCGGAATATAATATTGTTCATATAAAGAAGGACATGAATATGAGCATAGCAATGAGTTACAGTAAATCACACATTATGTTGAAACATTCTGAATGTATCAAATTGCTAGAATATGGAAAAAAGAAATAAGCCTTAGCTTGTAGTAGATTCCTTTAGATAACCCTGGAAGTCCTCTTAATCTCCAAGTCTGGTACACTGACGAATGGCACGGTTAACATGGAGAAGACAGCATGAGGGATTCGTCTCTCGAGCTGCAAGATAAATAACTACCAGTAGCAATTGATTTAACTACTCAATTCATATTCAAGATTATTGATATCTACAGATGGAATTCTAATCACCTGTTATTAGGTGTTATCTCGCCGCGTGACGCGCAATCACCCCGCTATTATTAAACCTGTAAATGATACATCAAATAAAAAGTACTTAGCTGTGGGCACTGTATAAGTATTAAGATTGCCGTAATTTCGCATCCCAGGCTCCGGTGAACCTATCCTGGATTGATGCGTTTCAAGCTGGCTGATCACGTGTCGTCAGGAACCAAGTCTAGGGTCCCTCTTTTAACACCAGCACTAGTTGAAGATATTATCTGCAAGGTCGTTCACGCCTCACAGTGGCGGCTTTCATCTGCGGAGGAATAACACCTGCCCGATTTGCTGGGCAATGGCGTCGTATATGAGTACGGTAAGTACAGTTCTGCCAACTTCCGGCTCTGCACGTGTCCGCGTACCGACTGAGGATGGCGTCCCCCAACCCACGCCGAGTCGACGTTCATTACACAAATTATTGTCTTGAACATTAATATTTCTCGCATTCGCGCTTGAAACTCTAAAGACTGGACGGGTTTATTATTTAGAGGAACGAAATATTATTATTTAACTATTTAAGAATAGTAAATATATAAGGGAGAGGAATTAATGTCTCCCCATGGCATTCATTGATGACGTTAACACTATCGCGAGGTAGACGGTATAATTCTAACGCTCTATTCGGCTTTTAGTTAGAGAACAATTCGTCTGCAATCAGTTGTCATACAGAAAGCTTTAATTATGGAGAATCGTATTTATTTCTCACACAAATTGAATATAATGTGTTTTACTGTAAAGAAATCTGACGCAATATTGGCGTCAGGTGACGTGAGAATTCTAGCCTAATGCACAGATGAATTATTAGTACAGGAGAATTCTACGAGTTGTTAATTTTTACTTAATACAATATTAATATGGTTAGTAATTAGTAATGAGAATACAACAATACTGTATTCGATGTTGGAAATTTCCAACATAACTCCGGGGGGGGGGGATTCTCAGGGTCGCAGTGTACTGTGTTGTACTGACCTATCCCGAAGTGATATTAAGATTAATACATTAGTATATTAGTATGTTAGTATGTTAGTACACACATAACGAACGTCCCGGATTTATCAAGGACTTACAAGAATTTGAGTCTTGCTATTTACATGTCAAATGAAACATGTTGTTTGTAGCCTACACAATATTTATAAAATTCAACTCTCCCAATTTAAATTAACAGAATCTACAATGATGCGATATCCTGGGTCATAGTGACGTGTAAGGTTTCGTTACGTGATATCACATCGTAGTATCAGCACAGTTTTCTTAGTGGGAAATGAAGGAAATTATTCTTCTTCAGAGTTATAATAGGCTAGCAGTTTCCCTTAGTGGAAACATGCATGAAATAATGAAACATTAAATGATTAAGTTATCAGTAATCAGGAACACTCTAAAGCTCACTATAAACTCAACAACTAGGGTCGCAGTGACATGTAATGGTGTATTACGTAGCTGCTGAATCGTAGGTAAACTCAGAATAAGTTCCTAAGAACTGATAACACTATTGTATGATTATACAGTAGAGTATTATTAGTCATTTAAGATCAAGGAGACTATGACACTACAGTAAGGTCACTGTCTAGGGTCGCTGTGACTTGTAACTATTGAGTTACTAGACAATAACATCACGCAGTATCACGATCACCTCAAATTCAAATGAGGAAATTGAATTAATGTGCACTGCCGTGCAGTAGTCATGCTGACTGATGGTACAACTAATTTGCTAACTAGCTAAAATAATAGAAAGGTAGAGAACTGAAAATTTTATTCATTAAAATCAAGGAAAATTCTAAGTCGACAGTGAGATTAGTAGCCTAGTCATTCTGACTTATGAGCTAATTAAATGGCAGCTCATAGGCTTGACACTGTATACTGCTTAATACGAAATCACCTTTACATGAATTTGAGTTTATTAAATCAGTCTCTATAAGTATAGTCAACTGTAATTAATGGTGAGTACAGATTAGGCTAGTACTCAGTTGACACTACTAAAGTCCCTAAGCCTACCTAAATAAATGTTTTGAATTTCTAACCTACCTAAGTGAGGGACTAAGCTAATTGTGAGCAAAAATGTACTTGAATTAACATTGTGAGCAGTATTGAGCTCATTAACAGGTCGAGTTATATTAAACTCGTGAACATGGTGAGCTACAGTGAGCTCGTCAGCAGTGCTGACAGGGTGAGCTACAGTGAGCTCGTCAACAGTGTTGACAGGGTGAGCTCGTTAGCTGGTGCTAACAGGGTGAGCTGCATGGAGCTCGTTAGCTAGTGCTAACAGGGTGAGTTGCAGTGAACTCGTCAACAGTGTTGACAGGGTGAGCTCGTTAGCTGGTGCTAACAGGGTGAGCTGCAGTGAACTCGTTAGCTGGTGCTAACAGGGTGAGCTGCATGGAGCTCGTTAACCGTCAACAGTGTTGACAGGGTGAGCTACAGTGAGCTCGTTAGCTGGTGCTAACAGGGTGAGCTGCATGGAGCTCGTTAACAGTTAACAGGGTGAGTTACATGGAACTCGTTGACAGGGTGAGCTACAGTGAGCTCGTTAGCTGGTGCTAACAGGGTGAGCTGCATGGAGCTCGTTAACAGTTAACAGGGTGAGTTACATGGAACTCGTCAACAGTGTTGACAGGGTGAGCTACAGTGAGCTCGTTAGCTAGTGCTAACAGTGTGAGTTGCAGTGAACTCGTTAGCTGGTGCTAACAGGGTGAGCTGCATGGAGCTCGTTAACCGTTAACAGGGTGAGTTACATGGAACTCGTCAACAGTGTTGACAGGGTGAGCTACAGTGAGCTCGTTAGCTGGTGCTAACAGGGTGAGCTGCATGGAGCTCGTTAACAGTTAACAGGGTGAGTTCAGTGAACTCGAATTAACGAGGTGGAGTTTTGTCATTCAGTTATCATGGCGAGCAATATTAAGCTCGTGCGCATGGTGAACGAGCACTCATATTATTACGTTAATTCTGAGGTGAGCTATGTTAAGCTCATGAAGCATGTTAATTAACAATGCTAATGTTTAACGATAATGCATTATACATATTAGTTCTCTGAAAATTCACTTACATGTTAGTAAGTTTGCAAGTTTGTTCGTGCTGCGCTCCTACACTAAATAAGCAGAAACGAAAGAAAAACAACTCAAACAATTAATGCAAGTATTTATCACTAATTCTTAGTGCAGAAAACATGGTATTAAGAAGGTTTTCTTGGCAAACCTTTAAGCGCAAGTATAGTGGACCAGTGGTTCTAGTGAATGTTATCACTAAATTCAGGAAATGCCAGTGGCATTAAGTGCTAGATTCTCTAGCCTAACATTATTAATTCCTAGGGAGTACTAGATTCTCTAGCCTAACATTACAATTTAACTAGGAAGACTGAGTGTGGTCAATTACTACTTGTCGAGAATAATTCTAGGTCGGCAGTGAATTCAATGGCTTGGTCGCTGTGACTTGTACTTGTTTGAGTACGGACCATTGGTTTCCACTGAGAGCTACGAAACATCTCGGCGAGTATCAATTGCACTACAGTCACTCTGAGTTTATTACTCAGCTGCGTTTCTCCTTTTAGCTTGCTGTTGGAGAATTGACTTACTGCTGACTAATTTATTATTGTTAGCAGGTTTAGGCTTGTTCACATTCAGAACTTTACCAGTAAGTAAGTAGCCTCCTGCAGATTGGAGCATATTCATTCCCAATCGTTTAACATGTCCAGTTATGAACTGGTAATAGTAGTCGGCTCCTACTAGTACATCTACATTGTTAAGGCGGTCAGACATTAATTTGTTGTCAGCCAAATTAATTTCACGTTCCTGCAGGAAGCGGGCTGTGTACCCCAGACCCTTAATATTTAAGTCTAAAGGTATTTGATCAACAATAATGGCTTGGACAGCCTTGGCTTGACTACCTAGTCGTACAAGCGGTTGAACTACTGTGTATTCATGGGTTCCTCGATTTATCATGAACCCTGACAAGTTTAATTTTACTTGTCCTATTGATTGTAAATTAAGTGCCTCTGCTGCCCTTTGAGTAATGAAAGTTCTCTGGGAACCTTGATCAAATAGTCCACGTATGGTGATCTTGGCTCCTCTGTTCTTCACTTGAAGTTGGGCAGTAGGCAAAGCAGCATCCACTTGAGATGCTTGTGAAGTTACGCTGTACACATCTCGCACCTTGCAGCACTGTACTTGTGTAGATTCTCTACGTCCTATTCTAGGATTGACATAATTAGTCCTAACTAATTTGCACAGTGCAGCATGATGCTGGCCCCTTCTACACCTATTGCAGGTGTTCAGTGGGGTGTCACAGCTGTTAACATTATGTGGTTTGAGACACCTAGTACATTTGTGTAACTGTTTGAGTCGTCTGACTCTTGTGTCTCTATTAGGATAATTAGTACATTTGTACAGAGAATGTTTTTGGTTGCAAAACAAGCACATTCCCCATCCTACAGATCGTTTAGGGGTTACCGGTTTAGGTAAAACGGTATTTGCAGGTGGTGATGGTTTTGCTGCTTGCATTTGTTTGTTATTTATTCTCTTGTGAGTACTTGGTGTACTCTGGGGAACCATTAACAGGTTCTTGGGAGTGCTCTTTGGACTATTAGGTCTCTTAGGAGCACCTGTGGAGCTCTTAGGCCTCACTGATGAATCAGTGTTTGACTGATTCTGGTTACATGGATTATTAACAGTGCTCTTTGGACTATTAGGTCTCTTAGGAGCACTTGTGGGACTCTTGGGCCTCACTGATGAATCAGTATTTGACTGATTGTTGTTACATTGAGTATTAGCACCTTGGTTACCTAGTGACAGAGTCACTTTAGGAGTTTCAGGTAAGGAAACTGATGTAGGTACAGTTTTGGTGCATTCAGATTTAGCATTAATTGCTTGGTCTGCTGTATGATTGCTCATATTACGCAAACCTGTAAATATATCCTGCATTGACAGGGTATTACCATTCTGGCATACATATAGTTTATTAAGTGTGTCACCAGACAATTTTCTTTGGATGATAATTTTAGTCATCCACTCAGTAGTTGGGTGATCCACCTCTTTACTGAAAGAATTTATCAGTGACTCAAGCTGAAAACTAAAGGCTTGTAAAGAGTCAACTGATTGTTCTGGTGAAGATAAATTTAATAATTGGTGTACAAGGTTTATAATAGTCTTCTCATTGTGAGCACTTACTTTAGAAGGCTGTTGGGAGCAATTGTGACCATTACTTGTGTTGCTTAAGGCTTCTTACTTAGCCTCAGCTTTGATTACAGCTTCGACTGCTGCTGCAGCATTAGCTTTATAATTTTCTGGTTCAGATTCACTGATCGTTGCAGCTTCACTTGTTTCATCGGCAGCTTCACTTGTTTCTCTGGGTTCTTGTGATAAGCTAGTTAATTCAGTAGCATTATGTATTGCACTTATAGAATCCAAGGAACATTGAGAAGTGTGGTCTGAAATTTGATCAGACTCTGTAAACAAATCATCACATGAAGCTGTATTAGATGAGAGGTTAGAAAATGAAGGTTGAACTTCAGTTGTTGATCCTGTATAGTGATCAGCATTGATTAGAGGATTCTCCTCGTCTTGATTTAGCTCAAGTATTTCATCTGAGCTGAGTGTTAGCTTGGATACAGGTCTATTAATGATCTGATCCACCCACTCGGGAATATCTTGCTTCGCAAGCACCTCCTTATATCGGTCTAAACTGGTTTGAACAGAATGTTCATAGTTATCGAGATCAGATTCTGTTAGACTTAAGTGGTCTGAGACAGTATGACCGGCCTGGAGTAAATTCCTGTGGGTCTCGATTACAGTCTTGATATAGTCATATTTTTGGCTGGCGATCCTTATGGAACTGGCTAGTCTATAGACGTCACCTGGGTCAGTTTCGACCCAGAAATGACATTTCATAAGTAGTTTCCTAAAGGACCTTGAAGAGCTGTCAAGAATCTTGCGTTCCTTTCTAAAGGATCCATTCTTGTGGTAAATTGAGCCTGATAGGGATGTAGCTAGTGGTATAGCTATGTTGTCTGCTCCTTGATGCAGAGCAGGTATAATTATTGACAGCCTGATATTTCTTGAGGCTGGTTGTAATTTACCTCATTTAGAGGTTAGCTACCTACCTAATAATAAGCAACTAAGATTTGAGTGGTACCTTGGTCTCACTACAGGTGTTCCTCAGCTTAGCTCTTCTAAATCAGCCTCGGATGGGTAGTGGACTTACAGTAACGCTCAAAGACATACATAGAAATATGCAATAAAATAATTACACAATAAATGGTTAATCCCACCCTTGATAGGGTCAGCACAAAAGAATAATATATGTGTCACTAACTAGCTCAAGCCTAGTCGTGAGAATTTCTACTTGAGAAACTACAACTATATTTAGTCTGTGCTTGTGCCAGATTCAACACAATCACAGCCTAAATTGCTACCTAATGAAGGTTGGCAAAGATTATATTATGGTGCAATAATGTGCAAATAATTGTGCTGTATTTTTGTTTTTTTTGTATTTTATATAATATACACTTGTGTAATTATGTGTATAAGAAATTAAATGAACACAAAAGAATTAATTGTGTTTGGCAGGTATTCTACTGCCGTAAATATTATCTAACTCCTGAATGTACTCCTAATGGTGGAATAAAATGTTATCAGGGTTAGTAATGATTAACTAGTATGAGATCAGTAATTTATATTAGTATACTGGATCCCTAAATGTTAATGATCCACTGACTTGAGTGTATCAGTAATTATAACATGGATTCAGGCTATAATGGACGGTCTGCTGACAGCCATATATTGAAACATTGGTATAGCCTAAATGGTTAACACTTAATTGGTGTTAGTGATTAATATAAGGTTATGAGCTGTTGCTCTTGGTGACCTAAGGATTCTACTTCAGTATGAAGTGTAGGTCTAAATGTTGTGGGTACTTGGTTATGACCCACTAAAGCTATGTAAAGGTAGCTGTTAGTGTGATCTAGGCTAACTGATGTGTTACACTATTAGTTAACACAATTAATTAAATAGTTAGTCTAGCTTCTATCACACAAGGATTAGTTATTACTGGTTAATATTTTAATTATAAATTTAATGCCTATCCAGTTCGAAGGACCATAATGTGGGATATTTGGGCTTGATTCTGATTAATTAATAATTAAAGTAGTAAATTAAATTACGAAGGACCACCCGCTTTTAAAGGAAAGAGGGAAACTGAGAATTTCAGATCATTAGATAAAATTCTAGAGAAAACCAGTGACTATGGATATAACTAGAAAGTATGATCATAAGAATAATTAATGGGCTGTATTATTAAAGAAACAAACCTCAAACACCTACATTGGGGGGTTATTACTGGAGGTCAGTACGTCCAGGAATCAGTGTGGTTCATTCACTAATTCAATTAATAATAATCTAATCCTATAAATAATGCGGAATATAATATTGTTCATATAAAGAAGGACATGAATATGAGCATAGCAATGAGTTACAGTAAATCACACATTATGTTGAAACATTCTGAATGTATCAAATTGCTAGAATATGGAAAAAAGAAATAAGCCTTAGCTTGTAGTAGGTTCCTTTAGATAACCCTGGAAGTCCTCTTAATCTCCAAGTCTGGTACACTGACGAATGGCACGGTTAACATGGAGAAGACAGCATGAGGGATTTGTCTCTCGAGCTGCAAGATAAATAACTACCAGTAGCAATTGATTTAACTACTCAATTCATATTCAAGATTATTGATATCTACAGATGGAATTCTAATCACCTGTTATTAGGTGTTATCTCGCCGCGTGACGCGCAATCACCCCGCTATTATTAAACCTGTAAATGATACATCAAATAAAAAGTACTTAGCTGTGGGCACTGTATAAGTATTAAGATTGCCGTAATTTCGCATCCCAGGCTCCGGTGAACCTATCCTGGATTGATGCGTTTCAAGCTGGCTGATCACGTGTCGTCAGGAACCAAGTCTAGGGTCCCTCTTTTAACACCAGCACTAGTTGAAGATATTATCTGCAAGGTCGTTCACGCCTCACAGTGGCGGCTTTCATCTGCGGAGGAATAACACCTGCCCGATTTGCTGGGCAATGGCGTCGTATATGAGTACGGTAAGTACAGTTCTGCCTCCTTCCGGCTCTGCACGTGTCCGCGTACCGACTGAGGATGGCGTCCCCCAACCCACGCCGAGTCGACGTTCATTACACAAATTATTGTCTTGAACATTAATATTTCTCGCATTCGCGCTTGAAACTCTAAAGACTGGACGGGTTTATTATTTAGAGGAACGAAATATTATTATTTAACTATTTAAGAATAGTAAATATATAAGGGAGAGGAATTAATGTCTCCCCATGGCATTCATTGATGACGTTAACACTATCGCGAGGTAGACGGTATAATTCTAACGCTCTATTCGGCTTTTAGTTAGAGAACAATTCGTCTGCAATCAGTTGTCATACAGAATGCTTTAATTATGGAGAATCGTATTTAATTCTCACACAAATTGAATATAATGTGTTTTACTGTAAAGAAATCTGACGCAATATTGGCGTCAGGTGACGTGAGAATTCTAGCCTAATGCACAGATGAATTATTAGTACAGGAGAATTCTACGAGTTGTTAATTTTTACTTAATACAATATTAATATGGTTAGTAATAAGTAATGAGAATACAACAATACTGTATTCGATGTTGGAAATATTCAACACACGGCATCAATTGCAAGTTGAAGCCAGCGTTGAAGGAGAGGCGAATCATCACCCTGACAACAAAGGGTAAGATCATCGACATAGAGATCGGAGAAGACACCAGAAGGAAGAGAGGAAAGAAGACCATTGAGGGCAACCAGAAAAAGAGTAGTGCTCAGAACACTACCCTGGGGCTCACCTTCGTATTGCTGAAAAGAGGGAGAGAGAGCGGTACCAAGGCGCACCCGAAAGGAACGACGAGAGAGGAAGCTGCGGAGAAAGAGAGGGAGATGACCACGAAGGCCAAAGGAATGAAGTTGAGATAGGATATGATAACGCCAAGTGGTGTCGTAAGCCTTTTCCAGGTCAAAAAGGACGGCAACAATGGAGGTCTTCGCAGCAAAAGCAGTACGAATACAGACCTCCAAGTTCACCAGGACATCTGTCGTGCTGCGGCACTTGCGGAAACCAAATAGAGAAGGGAAGAGGAGGTGATGGTGTTCCAGGAACCACATCAGACGTACGTTAACCATACGTTCAAAGAGTTTGCAGAGACAACTTGTGAGAGCAATAGGGCGAAAGTCCTTAGGGGAAGTACCCAGAGACCCCGGTTTGCGAACAGGGAGGACAACGGCATCGAGCCAGTCCTCAGGGACTGACGACGACTCCCAGATCCGATTATACAGACTCAGTAAATACTGAGACGTGCTCGGAGGGAGATGGCGAAGCATCTCATAATGAATACCATCGGAGCCCGCCGCCGTAGAACCGCAGAGGGCCAGGGCAGAACGAAGTTCAGAGAGAGAGAAGGGATCATTATAGGGAAGCTGAAGATGAGTGCAGAAATCTAAAGGACGAGACTCAAGGACAGGTTTACGAAGAAGGAAAGATTGGGGAAGATGAAGACCAGAGCTAAGAGAAGAAAAGTGGGAACCCAGTTCGGAAGCGACCTGCAACGGGTCCGCCACCAGAGTATCATGGAGGTGAAGGACCGGTGAAACATCGGGAACGAACTTACCCGCTATCTTGCGGATACGCTTCCAGATCTGGGCCAGAGGGGTTTCGGACGTAATCGTTGAGACATAAGATGCCCAACATTCACGTTTACCCGTATGGATGGACATACGGGCCACCACACTCGCTTTCCAAAACAAAAGAAAAGAATCGGTCATCTGCCTACGGCGATGCCTCTTCCAGGGTGCACGCTTACAGCGGACAGCCCGAGCACAGTCCGCATTCCACCAGGGAACGCACTTCCGTGGACCCCGGGAGGAAGAGCGAGGGATAGAGCGGAGGGCAGCGTTGAAGACAGTGTCATGAAAAAGGAGGAGAGCGCGAGAGAGAGGCAGAAGGGAGAGGTCAGAGAGAGTAGCACTGAGGGAAAATAGGGTCCAGTCCGCCTTAGCAAACTGCCACCTAGGGAAAAAGAGGGGGAAGGGCGAAAAGAGAAAAAGGAAACAAGGATTGGGAAATGATCACTTCCATGGAGGTCATCAAGAACCTGCCACGTGAAATCTAAGTAAAGAGAAGAAGAGCAGAGAGAAAGATCAAGACAAGAAAGGGTGCGAGTCGGAGAGTCCAAATGAGTGGGCTCACCAGAATTCAAAAGAGACAGGGAAGAAGAGAGGAGAAACGGCTCAAGAAGGCGACCCCGGGTATTCGTCAGAACGTGTCACCCCAAAGAGAATGACGACAATTGAAGTCACCCAGCAGGAGCACAGGCTCCGGCAAGGAGTCTAGGAGGTGTTTCAAATCAGGAAGAGAAAGCTGGACACTCGGGGGGGGATAAATGGAACAAACAGTGTACCATTTCCCCACAAAGACACGAGCAGCAGAACAATGGAGAGGTGAAGGAAAAAGTAAAGGAACAAAGGGAACATCAGTACGAATCAAAAGAGCAGAAGAATTAGAAGCCCCAGCAACAGATGGGGGGGGGGGGAGGAGAAAGGAATAGCCACGAAAACGACCAGGACGAGCACCAAGCATCGGCTCCTAGAGACAGACACAAAGGGGCGAAAACCGCGAAATCAGAAGTTGGAGTTCGAGGAAATTAGCGTAATAACCTCGAATGTTCCATTGAAGAATGGACAACGACGAGAAGAGAAAGGACAAAAACAGAGAACAAGGAAGAAACAAAGGCGAAAGAGCAACAGAGCACGTTAAAGAATATCAGGGTCGGGATCAGGGTCAGCAAAGTCAGGGTTAGGGGGCATGGGTAAACTGAGCAAAGACGGA
>NC_091160.1:9680920-9713420 GCF_040958095.1 Procambarus clarkii | reverse complement strand
AGGACGTTCTGAAAATGTATTTAATATACAAAAGTACTTAAGGAAATTCCTGTTTCATTCTTCCTCCGTGGTCTGACATTGTCATATTTATATATATATATATATTATTATATCCTGCATTATTCCAGCCCATTATTAGAGATAGTAGCCACCTCTTATTTTGGTTTTCTTTCATTATTAGTGCTCAGAAAATTAAATATATCTACATATTTAGTCAAAATCAGTTACATTATTTTATCTTATTCATAGCATAAATGTTCTCGAAGATTACTAAAAAGAAATTGAATTAGACTACAGCAAATTGGCAAACTTTACCTTGTATCTGTTTCCACCGAGTTTGTTTGGGGCGTTCTTCAACATATCAGCAATACTTGTCTCAACATCTCTTTCAGTTGCATTAGTGTGGGTGTTGATACAGGCTTCTGGAAATTTATAAGAATTAATTAATATATATAATTATAATTCACTTTGCTATTCCCCATTCCACAGTCCTCTCGTCCTTCCCACTTCCCTGTCCCCACATCATCCCCACTATTCCCACTTCCCTGTCCCATCGTCCTCCTTACCATTTTCCCCTCCCCTGTCCTTCTTCCTCCCCCACCATCTCCCATTCACCTGTCCCTTTGTCCTCCCCAGCATTCCCCTGTCCCCACCATCCCCAACTCCCCAGTCCCCTCGTCCTCCCCACCATTACCCTCTCCTCTGTCCCCTCGTCTTCCCCACCATACCCCCCTCTCGTCCTCCCCACCATTCCAAACTACCTCATCCGATGCATTCTATAATGGTCTGATGCTTCCATCAGAAAATTGGGAACATCAAATGATCTGATATTCCCATCACTGAAAAATAAGAACAGCTAAAAAAATGAAATGAAAAAAATAAAAAAATAAACTATACTCATGAAATGAACAGTATGGTAAACAACACAGCTCAATTTCAATGCAATGTCACACAAAATTATTAAATCGAAATGAAAATAAATTGAAATCTATGAAAATTCAAATTATCAATGCAATCGGAAATATTGAAATAATATCGCAACATAATATAGTGTGGGTTGCTCTTACGTGCAACAGACGGTGCTGTTTTTCAAAAAAGGCATGGTTTTACCTGTCACAAGTGTGGCATCTATACTTATACTCACGAAATGAACGGTATGGTAAACAACATAGCTCAATTGCAATGCAATGTCACAATAACAATTAATAACAATAATAACAATAACATTTAAATATACTTTAAGATATAATCTAGAAGAAAATAAGAACATTGAAACGGTTCATGAACTCGATTTCAATAAAGGACACTATGGGGAACTTTGAAAAACAGTTAATGAGTATAATTAGACAGACTTGTTGCTAGGCAGAGGAGTAAATAATGAGATATATGGCAAATTTTGCAAAATATACGGCACACAAACATTCATACCCAAACAAAGCAAAATGCTAGGTAAGAACAAAGCAGTTGGCCCGTAGGGGAAAGGAGATACCCACAAGACTGGAATACAAGTCATTAACAAGCACACAAGTACTACACTACACAACAACCGCACTACTACCAGAACTGGACGAATCACTACCAAAACAACACATTGCACATCACTACCAAAACAACACAACACAAGCATTGGCAAAGAATTATAGACCAGTTGCACTAACATCCCACATAATAAAATTATTTGAGAGTGATCAGGAGTCAGATTACTAGTTTTATAGAGACCAATGACCTCCACAATCCAGGCCAACAAGGATTTAGAGCAGTTTCTATGATCGAGCCACAGAGATCTATAAAGAATTCTGATCAAGAAAGAGATCTAGGGGTGGTTTTAGATAGAAAACTATAACCTGAGGATCATATTAAGAACATTCTGCGAGGGGCCTATGCTACACTTTTTAACTTTAGAATTGCTTTTAAATACATAGGTCAAAAAGTTTTAAAAGTTTTAAAAGTTTTTTAAACCTCTCGTGTATCATGAGTGTGTTAAAGCATCAGATGGTGCATTCAGATGATGAATATTACCTAGTTCCTTCATCTGGGAAGAATGAACACATATTGGTGCATTCGGATGATAAAAACTAACTACTGTAGTTTAATTGATCAACAGACTGTATATCATATGCAGACTGTATGTGGATCTGCGGGCCACTCCAAACAACAGCCTGGTGGACCAAGCTCCACCAGGGCTAAAGCACAAAGTGATATAGATGTGATAGAGAAACTAGGTCAAATGGAGGAGTAGATCTGTATATTAAACAGCACCTGACGTGCACAGAGCTACTAAACTCAATGTGGTGGTAGAGTGGTGGGGGGGGGGGAAACATTGCAGAAAAAAACAAAAATACAATTTGGTCAACAAAACAGCATTGTTTAAAATAGAAGACATGGGTTGACATTTTGGGGGTAAGGTAGGTTACATTGAGTTAATTAGTTAGTACTTAGTTTTTATCTTAAACTGGTTGGGAGAGGTACAGTGTTGCTGTGCTGGTGAAAGAACACCTAAAGGTAAATTAAATAATGATTGCGAATCCACAAGAAGTTGACATAATAGCGCTAGAGATCTGCAATCAGGATGATAAACTTTCCTTAAAGAATTTGACAAACACTTGCTGATAGGACATGAAGTAAATGAAATGTATGTCAAGTTTTGTGAAATATATGATAAAAGCACAACAAAATTTGTACCAAAGGAGAGATGCAGAACTAGGAAAAGGGGTTTGTTCAACAGAAATTGCGAGAGGGCCTGAGACCCAAACACACACAAATGGAATCAATATATAGCAAGAGGCCAAACCCCCAAACATACAAGCGATGCAAAGATGTGAGAAACAGCAGCAGCATTAAGGAGAGGGACTTAAGGACCATAAATAAAGTGTGAAAATAAACTCGAGTAAATTTTTTTAACTACTCTCGACAGTGAAGAAAAACAAATATTCAGACGATTTGTGTTAGAATCATTAATCTTACACTTTCGGTCATATTCAACAACACAAATACATACACACACATTCCTGTTGCTGTAGCAAGTGAAGAATTACACACACAGATCACAATAACGTGATGCATCAAATGAACAAATCCACAAGGGCCGTGACGAGGATTCGAACCTGCGTCCGGGAGCATCCCAGACACTGCCTTAATCGACTGAGCTACGACAGGGTAAAAGGGTTGAAACCAAACTTCTACTGAACTTCCTGGATCCTTTTACCCTGTTGTAGCTCAGTCGATTTAGGCAGTGTCTGGGATGCTCCCGGACGCAGGTTCAAATCCTCAAATTTCACTTTTGACAATTGAGCACCTGCTACATCCAGATTCTAGGGAGGAAAGGAAGGACGATCTTACTGGATCCCATAGCCTCTCCGAGGCACAAACCAGGCTTTTACACAACCCCCCCCCCCCTGCACCCGAGCTTTTTAAAATAGTAAATGCCACTATTTTTGCAAAATTATTACGAGATCTATTATTCTATAGAATAATGCATATAAATGCATATATGCATATAAATACAAAAGTAAATGTAAATAATTTTACCTTGCACCTAGATCCACCAAGCCTGTATGGCGCGTGTTTCAGTACTTCGGAAATCTAGAACTATCTTGAATCTCTAATCTGCAATGAAACAATACATATTATTGCACTTACCAAAACATGGATGAATGTAGAAAATATAGAACTATTAGCTGAATATCAAATAAATGGATTTAATCTATTTCACACAGATAGATATATTAGATATTATATTATATTCCTTTCCTCCCTAGAATCTGGATGTAGCAGGTGCTCAATTGTCAAAAGTGAAAAATTTGGTTTATTTAACATACACGCCATAGACCGGCTTGGGAAAAAAAGTTCGTAAAACCCAGGGGCCATAGACCAGCTTGGGAAAAAAAAGCTAGGTTAGGCTAGGTAAAAGCTAGGTAAAAAAGAAAGGAGCTAGGTTAGACTATGTATGTTTAAATCTCTGATTTAAACAGAGCCAGTGTTCAGTCAAATAACTGAATTTATCAAATCTTATCCTTGTATAATATACAAGCTGATGTGAGATCCCTGTCTACAGGTGGACTGGAACTATTATCCAGTAGGCAGTCTACTGTATTTTATCAAACCGTTATTAGTATAATAGATCTCGTAATAATTTTGCAAAAATAATGGCATTTACTATTTTTAAAAGATTATTAGCAAATTTACAGAAATGGTGCATTCGGAAGACAAAACCAATTTTTCACTTTTGACAATTGAGCACCTGCTACATCCAGATTCTAGGGAGGAAAGGAAGGACGATCTTACTGGATCCCATAGCCTCTCCGAGGCACAAACCAGGCTTTTACACAACCCCCCCCCCCCTGCACCCGAGCTTTTTAAAATAGTAAATGCCACTATTTTTGCAAAATTATTACGAGATCTATTATTCTATAGAATAATGCATATAAATACAAAAGTAAATGTAAATAATTTTACCTTGCACCTAGATCCACCAAGCCTGTATGGCGCGCGTTTCAGTACTTCGGAAATCTAGAACTATCTTGAATCTCTAATCTGCAATGAAACAATACATATTATTGCACTTACCAAAACATGGATGAATGTAGAAAATACAGAACTATTAGCTGAATATCAAATAAATGGATTTAATCTATTTCACACAGATAGATATATTAGATATTATATTATATTCCTTTCCTCCCTAGAATCTGGATGTAGCAGGTGCTCAATTGTCAAAAGTGAAAAATTTGGTTTATTTAACATACACGCCATAGACCGGCTTGGGAAAAAAAGTTCGTAAAACCCAGGGGCCATAGACCAGCTTGGGAAAAAAAAGCTAGGTTAGGCTAGGTAAAAGCTAGGTAAAAAAGAAAGGAGCTAGGTTAGACTATGTATGTTTAAATCTCTGATTTAAACAGAGCCAGTGTTCAGTCAAATAACTGAATTTATCAAATCTTATCCTTGTATAATATACAAGCTGATGTGAGATCCCTGTCTACAGGTGGACTGGAACTATTATCCAGTAGGCAGTCTACTGTATTTTATCAAACCGTTATTAGTATAATAGATCTCGTAATAATTTTGCAAAAATAATGGCATTTACTATTTTTAAAAGATTATTAGCAAATTTACAGAAATGGTGCATTCGGAAGACAAAACCAATTTTTCACTTTTGACAATTGAGCACCTGCTACATCCAGATTCTAGGGAGGAAAGGAAGGACGATCTTACTGGATCCCATAGCCTCTCCGAGGCACAAACCAGGCTTTTACACAACCCCCCCCCCTGCACCCGAGCTTTTTAAAATAGTAAATGCCACTATTTTTGCAAAATTATTACGAGATCTATTATTCTATAGAATAATGCATATAAATGCATATATGCATATAAATACAAAAGTAAATGTAAATAATTTTACCTTGCACCTAGATCCACCAAGCCTGTATGGCGCGCGTTTCAGTACTTCGGAAATCTAGAACTATCTTGAATCTCTAATCTGCAATGAAACAATACATATTATTGCACTTACCAAAACATGGATGAATGTAGAAAATACAGAACTATTAGCTGAATATCAAATAAATGGATTTAATCTATTTCACACAGATAGATATATTAGATATTATATTATATTCCTTTCCTCCCTAGAATCTGGATGTAGCAGGTGCTCAATTGTCAAAAGTGAAAAATTTGGTTTATTTAACATACACGCCATAGACCGGCTTGGGAAAAAAAGTTCGTAAAACCCAGGGGCCATAGACCAGCTTGGGAAAAAAAAGCTAGGTTAGGCTAGGTAAAAGCTAGGTAAAAAAGAAAGGAGCTAGGTTAGACTATGTATGTTTAAATCTCTGATTTAAACAGAGCCAGTGTTCAGTCAAATAACTGAATTTATCAAATCTTATCCTTGTATAATATACAAGCTGATGTGAGATCCCTGTCTACAGGTGGACTGGAACTATTATCCAGTAGGCAGTCTACTGTATTTTATCAAGACTATAGGCTAGGCTAGGTTAGAGCCAGTGTTCAGTCAAATAACTGAATTTATCAAATCTTATCCTTGTATAATATACAAGCTGATGTGAGATCCCTGTCTACAGGTGGACTGGAACTTCTATCAACTAATCCATACATCAAACCTGTCCCTTACAGCCCACAATCTATCATTAGGAAAACCATGTGAGAAATCTTTAAGGAATTCTGATAAAGAAAGAGATCTAGGAGTGGTTCTAAATAGAAAACTATCACCTGAGGACCACATAAAGAACATTGTGTGAGGAGCCTATGCCATGCATTCCAACTTCAACAGCATGTTGTGGGGTGCCGATATTGTGTGCCATCACATGTAAACCAATCAAGCCCACAAAT
The DNA here is from genome assembly GCF_040958095.1 of Procambarus clarkii. NCBI lineage: Eukaryota > Metazoa > Arthropoda > Malacostraca > Decapoda > Cambaridae > Procambarus > Procambarus clarkii. The sequence goes on along the minus strand of NC_091160.1, from coordinate 9,707,075 downwards.
ACGTCAACATGGACCAGCATTACACCGTCTAACATACTCTGTCAGATGTAACAACTAAATTTGTGAATTCAAGACCTAATCTATTGCATAACACAGTGTTAGTACGAGAAAAACATTACTTACATTCGAAGCCGTGTTTTAAAATGGCGCGGACCTTGGTCTACTGACGCTCCACACTGTGTGTTCGTTTGCGTATGATGAACGTGTGACAATTTACTACAACAATTATTTAATTATTCTTATTCTTTATTTTACTATTTTTAGGGTACATGAAATTTCCAAATTATTTGCACACAATAATATAATTGCATTGTCATAACCTTTATATATTACGGAAAATACGATGACATGAACGAAGTCAAAGTGAAGTTGAAGTCAAAGTCATTCGCCGAACGTATTAGTCATTTTTTTTCTCCCAAACGATAGGGGATAACAAATCCACATAGCATATAAGTGTAGAGTAAAGTCAATTTTATTCAGGAAAGTACATACATAGTTGATTTACAAACATAATGTTGGATTTATAGATAGAGCTAGTGCATACAATACCTAAAGCCAATATAGTAGGCATATAGCATTTCAGGCAACCGGGCAGTATATATGGACCCCTTACTCAAATCTCTGAATATGTTAGATATTAAGTCCCTGCACATACTCTCATGTGTATTTTATATATATAAAACGCTGCACTGTAATGTCAATCCTGACCCTAAAAGCTTCCTAGAAGGTTGTAACAGATCCCATGAGCACCACACCAGAAACAAATACCTGTAGGTGTGTACTGGTGCCTTATAGTGTGTACTCGTACCTTATGGTGGTATCAATGCGTTGGCAATAAAATTCTCTACAAGATCATATGCATAAAATGTCACCGAAGCATTTGGTATCCCACCACGAAGTAAATAAACACGAAGATGACTCGCCGTGACACCCAAACAGGAAGTAAATGTTCATACTCTTTCGTTTGTTGCCAGCCTCACAGTCATCCTACAGCGCTCATTTTGATATCACTGAACTCACAATAAAATTCCCCACCCAGACATATGCCTATCAATGTCTAATTATGGTATCGGGTGACCCGCACGAGTGTGGGAACTGGGCGAAGCATTAGCCGTGATTTCAGCAGGGACGACACTGGTGTGATGCAGGGCTTTGAATGTTTATACTGATTTCACTGTCCTGACATTATTTCTGGAGCTACGTATTTCATTTTTATAGCAATGTGCTTGCAATAGAAAGTTCTATAAGAACATGGGTAGAGTTGGCCAACACAGCGTCAAATAAATTTGCGGCGAATAAAATCTTACGCGTGTTTGTACCCGTGAGCGTCAAAAGTTTTTACTTTGCTCATGTTTTTCAAGTTTATACTTGTTTCACACCGTTTTTTTTTTGTATAGTGTTCGGAATAAAATTCCCTACACAGACATATGCATATCAAATACAATTCCTTGGAATTCACAGCTGTAGAGATGACGGAAAACACACAACCGGAACCCGCTCTGGACACTCCAACTCACACCCGCAACACCCACAAAAAAAGTTTCTCTTGTTTCATGTATACTTACTTTAGTTTTCGTGCTACAGTTCTCATTTAGGTATCAAAATATTCCTAAGAAAATAGACTACAATACTGAAACAATCTAAGACAATTATGTGTACTTACCAAAGCAAAGACGATTGTAGTAAAATAAGTTGAGCATTTTATCTCCACTCCACCTCCTTCAGGTACTGATTCCTGAAGTTGCTCAACAGATGTTCCTAGGTGGAGTGAAGCTGATGTAGGTGGTTATTTCTTGTCCACCCAATACACCCTTTTCCTGTGATAAGTGGTGTAATTACAAGGTATGACGCAAAGTGGAACATCGCATGTCTTGCACGCTATACCAGTTTCCTTCCTGATACCCGACTTTGAACACACTTCACACCTGCGACGTTTGGGGATTTTTACCAGCTCATGTTTCAATTTATAGTTCAGGCGAGTCTCTGCTATAACAACACGTCGCTGTTGTCTCTGGGTTGGCAATAAACTACTGTCTGAATCGTCGCTCTCACTATTGTTTTCAAACACTAATGTGGAATATGAATTATCTTCATCAGATTCAGCTTCAGCACTAGGTGTAGACGTGAAGAGAGGGCGCCTCACACCCGACGGGCCAGGTGTTGACGGGTCAGCAGCAGGATACACAGGACCAGTGTCATGATTTATGTCTGGAGCATGAACTAGATGTGGAGATGGTGTAGTTGTTGCAGGCCACTCTGCCTTGTCAAATTTCAATAAAGACCAAATAGCAACTTCATGGAACTAGAGCAGAGTTAGTTTCCTTCGATCATCTGTGTTGGCCTTGTACAATGCATGTACAATGCATTGAGTAAAGACCAAATAGCAACTTCATGGAACTAGAGCAGAGTTAGTTTCCTTCGATCATCTGTGTTGGCCTTGTACAATGCAACCACAAGTTGACATTGAATGTGAATTAACAATGAGACAAGTAAGATTTATACTAATACATTTATACTAACTCTGTTGAGCGTTGACCATTTATACATCAAATCTGTTGATGTGAGCACTTTAGTTTAGTCTGCCGTTTAAAGAAAAAAAGAGCATATCAATGGTATATCACAGAAAACGAATTTATCATAAACTCATGTATTTTTCTTATCATATTGAACTGCATTCATATTTTTAATATATAACAATATGAATATACAAATTTCTGTAAATCCCCTACCTTGTTGGAATCTGTGGAAATGAATGAGCAAATGTGCTGGCTGAAGGCGCTGAAGGAAACCACATTGGTTTCATTTTGGATACAAATGTCCATGGAGATTCAAAATGGAAACTAATTATATAGTTGAACCTGCAGAGACGAGTTTAAGAATCTGTGTTGAGAGTGATGGACACAGCCTTCACAATTATACTTCAGAGAATGTAAACATCTAAGAGTCATTAGAAATATGTGTAGAATAATAAACCCTACATTGTTTGAGTTAGGGAAAACACCATTTGTGGTATATAGATACTATAGCTGTTCCTAAAGATTCACCCTTTTTTGCACCAGCAAGATAACATATAAGATTTTAAGAGTTGACGAATGTTAATATTCTTGTTTGATAAACTGTGAACTTGAGACATAGTTAATAAGAACATATTAACACAACAAAATGTTTTCAGAATCTTTAACACCACTTTCCAGCAACTTATATAATTTATATAAATTATTTTAGAGAATAATACATAAATTATATATTTAAACATGATATAGTGTTTAGTGGAATGTATAAGGAGTCAAATTGTGTTAAAAAGAGCAATTTTTAGAAAATTTGGAAAAATACTTTTTTCTGTTCAAATTATAACTAAATGGATTTTAAAGGTTTCACTCAGCCAATATATATCATTCACAATTTATTAATGAATTTTACAAAAAAACACCATAAATTTTATATTTAAACATGTAAAAACTATTTGTTTTACATTTGGAAGAAAATAATTGTAGAAAAACAATTTATAATTAAACCTTTGTGTTTGGATTTTTTGAGTAAAAGTTTCTCAAAGGCTCTCCTGCACCATTCTCAATGCAAATCATTCCCACACCTATGGGAAGAGATAGGCGAACGTTGTGTAGATGATTTGTGTTTGCTGGGAAGGGTCCTACCATCAAAGGTAATCTTCACAACCCGGAGGGGTTGACGGCGACTACCACGAGGGGGACGAGTAAATGTGTCCACCTGGAGAATAGAATGGCCCTGGGCAGCAAGGATATGTCGAATATCGTCGTGGCAGTCGCGCAGGTCCCGAACACCGGTCGCAACATGGGGCGGGAACAAAATAGTGCCAACACTGGCATTCAACTGAGCGTTCTTCGAGACCCGAACAGGGGTCTCGCCAAGGCAGGATAAGGCAGCCAAGCGGGAAGCAGCATCCTGAGAAGGAGCAGCAACGACACGTGTACCGAGACGAGTGGGGTTGAAAGTAATGGAGGCATCCACGGAATCAACGAGATGTCGATGGAGGGAGAAATCGTCAGGAGGCGCAGAATCAAGAGGGAGGAGATCAAAATATTTGGCCCACGAAGCGGGACCAAACAAGGCTTGATAGGTAGCAGAACTGGAAGGAATCGAGCGAGGGCGGCCGTGACGAGGACGGCGGTGAAAACCCCCAGAGAGAGAGGGGTTAAAAGGCGCAGTAGTTACAACTAGAGAAGGAGCCGCGCCAGGGGACGAGGTAGTCACCACTGGGTGCTTGGGGCTCGACCCAACCACAGAGGAGGGAGGGGAGCCAGGGGAAGGAGTCAGAGAGGCCAAAGGAGGAGCAAGGTCGGGGCCCAATGCAGCGGAGGCTACAGAGCCCGGTCTTCCAATACGGACCGACTCGGGGGCTTGGTCGCCCACCCCACGAGGCTGAGAAGGTAAACCAGAAGCAGCCGAAACAGGGGTTATCATTACGAAAAGAAGAATTCATTCACGAATGTGCCCCCACACCCACCATGGAGCCACAATTAGAGGCAGGACACCCAACAAGAAGCTATCGCCGATCTTGCCGGGGCCTCCTAGGGGTGCGTCGTGAGTATACGTCCCACAAACGCCACCTTAAGAAACCGACAGTCCGTCGAGATCGGGTTCAGTGACGAAAGGGGGATTGACAATAAAAGGTTCCCCTCGCTCTCGACGTCGGGTACTACAGTTCTACGGGTGCAAGAGTATACCTCCTCAAGCACCCGGGTGTCAAAATAGAAGAAGTCCAAGGGAAGAACCTGAACGAGCAAAAGGTCGGCAGAAAACGGCAAGCAGATAGGAGAAGAGGGGGGAGAAAAACGAAACAGAAGGAAAAGGAAAAGATGCCCAGCAGAATTGGAGAGGACGACAGCAGGAGCACAAGGCTAGAAAAGGACAGAGGACTGTCCCAAGGAGGATCACACCATATTCTTCAAACGATGATAATATGTAGGAGTCAGGAAAATCTGAGCATTCATCTTCCGTCCAGTGTGACCACAATACATAATCTCATTGCCTCTTAATTGGTAGCCATACCCTTGTAACAAATTGTATTTTTCTGTACATTCACGGCATCACTGAAGGGCGTAGCATCACCAATTTCACCCTTGTTGGCACCAAGATTTCCTCGTAAAGCTTCAATTAAATGGCCAATTGTCATTCGGGAGAGAATGGCATGAGTATTAATAATGGTGTCAGGAGTTATACCGTCTGCTGTAAAAGGCATATCCTCCACCCTGTACTGAATACTACAGATACCTTTTTGTCCATGACGGGAGGCATATTAATCACCAATCTGGGGAATGCGTACAGACCTTACACGAATCTTGATAAAATGATCACCATCTACGTTCACAGTCAGCATGACATGGTCCACAATGCCAGTTTTCGAGCCCCTCAAAAATACACTGGCATCTCTCTTCTTGAACCGTCTTGGATGACCATCTAATTCATCCTCATTTTCTGGCAGTGATGGTTTTGTCCAGTTACCCGTGGCCAGAGAATATCGCAGTCCATCAGAAATCAGCTTAGGCTTAACTGCAACATCCAACCTATACTCTTGACCTTTATCTAAGAGTTTCTGAGCGTGAATACGAACTTCTTGCATCAAGTTCCGGAATAATCCTCGGGAAAGTAAGGTCATGAGAGGACCGGCCAAATCTAGCCTCTTGTTTCCATAGTGATCATGATCATCTAGCTCTCGTCGACCTAAAGCGGCAAGCAAAAGCCAGTGAACCATGTACTCTAGAATGTATGCCTTCTTTGTCTCACAAAAATCTGATACACCAACGTGAGGTAACATTTCTTTCTGCAAAATCTCACGGGCAAATTTATGCGCTTCTCTTTTGTTACACCAAGTCTAATACCGAGTAAACCAATAAAGTTCAATGCAACATTCTGCTCCTGAATTACAAAGGCTTCGTCCAGAGATGGCTTTACCATTTCCATCATCTCAGGATCATCAAAATCATAGATGATATGTTCAAAAATATCTCGATCTGCTACAAAGCCCAAAGCACGAAACACAACAAACAAAGCAGATTTATTAGCACTACTTCCACCCCTAGCCATCATGTTGATCCAAAGAGTGGGTACAGGTCGTGCAGAGTGCTCAATACACGAGCGGGTTTCGCACTTGTAAGCATATTTACTTTCCTTCATACTGGACACGTACACGGTGTTTGTCGCCATCTTCTCCTGGGCAATCAGCATTTTCTCTGAGCCGTTGATAATGAATTAAGGATCAAGAGGACATTCGTTAACCTCGTGAAGTTATACAAGAGTATAACATATATAGTTGTGTATAACATAAAAGAAGTATGCATATTTAGGATGCAGTAGGTTGTGAACTGAGGAGTGAGCAGCAACCTAGTACGATTATAGGATGAAGACTAAAGGGGAATATTGGGCTGCTACCAACTGATAAGCAGCCTAAGGAGTTGCATAGTAATATAACTATTCTTGTATAAGTGTGTATTAAATGTCTCATATGTTGGCTGGTTTTTACTCTAGTTCTGGTGAGGCTTCCTGGCAAGTGAGAGAGAGAAAGACACGGCTATAACTTGGGTGATAGTGGACTATAACTAACTAAGGGGGATTGAGAGATCATCCCACAGTAAGGAGAGTGCTGGGAATCACGGCTTCTTGAGAGCGGGTGTGTACTCATGACAACTAGGCAGTGTGAGCCGAACCCCTGTATAAAGGTGCCGTTGAACCCCCTCTCCCTGAACCAGACGCTTACCACTGTGATCCCCCAAATAATTGCAAGCCCTCCAGTGTCCATTGCTGGTCGACTGACGGTAGCAGAAGTGTGGCTGTCGTGGTCGGTCATTTATCTGTCAGGGAATGGTTGGGTTTCTCTGTTCGACGATAAGATAGTATCAGGAGGGGTCAAATAGCCAAGATTCATTATATAAAACACCCAACACCCCCACACGCTCTGATACTGAACAAAATGTTATCGTGGTGCACTAAACAATGCTCTCAAGATATTACATCCAATGATCTCATGGTACTGTATAATTTGTTTTAATAGTGTTGTATACAATGTTCATAATTTAAGGTGGTGTAAGTAAGTAAGTAATTATCAAAAGAAGGCACCAAACCGGGAAGGCTATGTAGCACCATCAAATGCGCAGAATAATCAGGGGGTGTTAAATATCACCAAGGATGCCAATACGAGAACAAAAACGCACAAGGCGAACGATATCAAAAGTATCCGAGTCACCAAGCATTCTATTGAGGGACAGGTGATCGCGAGGGGTGGTCGGAAAGTAAGACATGCGATCGTCCTGGAAGTCAGGACATTCACGAAGGACATGCACGACCATAAGAAGGACAATGGAATTAAGTAAGTAAGTAATTATCAAAAGAAGGCACCAAACCGGGAAGGCTATGTAGCACCATCAAATACGCAAAATAATCAGAGGGCGCTAAATATCACCAAGGATGCCAATACGAGAACAAAAACGCATAAGGCGAACGATATCAAAAGTATCCGAGTCACTAAGAATTCTATCGAGGGACAGGCGACCGCGAGGGGCGGTCGGAAAGCAAGACACACGCTCGTCCTGGAAGTCAGGACATTCAAGAAGGACATGCACGACCGTAAGAGGGACAATGCAACTAGGACAATAAGGAGCAGGGCGGCGCTTCATCAAGTGACCATGGGTTAAGCGAGTATGGCCAATACGCAACCTCGCCAGAGCTGTTTCCCACCGCCGGTTACGGTGGAAGGAGGACGGCCACGAGGAAACACAACATTTAAGAGTACGTAGCTTGTTACCAGTAACAGACAACCAAGAAGCCTGCCAACGGGTAAGGACTGAGGAATGGATAACCGGGTAAAAGTCGGAATACGGAATGCCTTTACGAGAGATGGGACAAGAGCGGACAGCTTCCTTGGCGGCAGCATCCGCACGCTCATTTAAAGACACACCAATATGGCTGGGAACCCAACAAAACTCAACCGACTTAAATTTACTGTGAACGAGAAACAGCCAATGCTGGATCTCGACAACTACTGGATGAACCGGATTAAAGGACCCGAGAGCCATTAGGGCACTACGAGAGTCAACAACAACTACAAAGGAAGACTGACAACGAGAAAGCAGGTGACGAAGAGCATAGAGAATAGCATAAAGTTCCGCTGTAAAGATGCTAGTCTCCGGAGGCAAGCGACACATATAAGTGCGATCAGAAAAAACAACAGAGTAGCCAACACCGTCCGCTGACTTAGACCCATCGGTGAAGACAGAAACGGAGCGGGAGTGAGAAGAAAAGTGCTCGAGGAAAAGGCGTTTTAGAACCGTAGGAGGGGTAAAAGCTTTAGTGATACGGGTCAAGGATGTACAAAACCGCGGAAGAGGGACCCTCCACGGGGGCAAAGAAGGAGCAACACGAGGAGACACATCAGAAATATGAACGGAAAGAGAATCCTGTAGGCGAGATAACCGGACAGAAAGAGGGAGGTGGTGAAGAAGAACAGGAACCGCAGGAGGGGTAAAAGTTAAAGCACGACAGAGGCGAGAGGAAGGATGTTGCAAGGACCACGCCAGATAGCGAAAACAGTAGCGATCACGGTGGTTCTGGAGAGATAGGAAGCGTGTCAACATACAAAGCTGAGGACGGGAGTCGAACGAAAGGCACCAGAACAGAGGCGCAACCCAGTATGGTGCAAAGCATCAAGATGGCGAAGAGTAGAAGAAGCAGACGAGTAAGCAGGGCAACCATAATCGAGTTTAGACAGGACGAGAGAGGAATGTAAAGCAAGGAGAGTGCGCCTATTCGCTCCCCAAGAAGTATGGGACAACACCTAAAGGAGGATAAGGGCCTTAGAGCATTCAACTCGGAGGTAAGAGATATGGGGTGACCAAGACAAACGAGTGTTAAAAATCAACCCCAAAAGCTTGGCGGAATTCTTGTACACAATAGGGTGACCATAAAGCGACAAAGAAGAGCGAAGAACGACACGCTTCCGAGTAAAAATCATAGCACAAGTCCTAAATGTAGAGAAACTGAAGTCATGATCGGTGACCCAAGACGACACGGCATCAATTGCAAGTTGAAGCCGGCGCTGAAGGAGAGGCGAATCATCGCCCCAAAAGCAAAGGGTAAGATCGTCGACATAGAGAGCGGAGAAGACGCCAGAAGGAAGAGAGAAACGAAGACCATTGAGGGGAACCAGAAAAAGAGTAGTGCTCAGAACACTACCTTGGGGCACACCCTCGCATTGCTGAAAGGAGGCAGAGAGAGCGGTACCAAGCCTCACCCGAAAGGAACGACGAGAGAGGAAGCGTTGGAGGGAGAGAGATAGATTACCACGAAGGCCAAAAGAATGAAGTTGGGACAGAATATGATATCGCAAAGTGGTGTCGTAAGCCTTTTCCAGGTCAAAAAGTACGGCAACAACGGAGGTCTTCGCAGCAAAAGCAATACGAATATAGACCTCCAAGTTCACCGGGACATCTGTTATGTTGCGGCACTTGCGGAAACCAAATTTAGAAGGGAAGAGGTGGTGATAATGTTCTAAGAACCACATCAGACGAACGTTAACCATACGTTCAAAGAGTTTGCAGACAACTTGTGAGAGCAATAGGGCGAAAGTCCTTAGGGGAAGTCCCCAGAGACCCTGGTTTGCGAACAGGGAGGACAACGGCATCGAGCCAGTCCTCAGGAACTGACGACGACTCCCAGATCCGATTATACAGACTCGGTAAATACTGAGACGTGCACGGAGGGAGATGGCGAAGCATCTCATAATGAATGCCATCGGATCCCGCCGGCGTAGAACGTCAGAGGGCCAGGGCAGACCGAAGTTCAGAGAAAGAGAGAGAGAGAGAGAGAGAGAGAGAAGGGATCGTTATCGGGAAGTCGGAGATGAGTACAGAAATCTAAAGGACGAGATTCAAGGACAAGTTTACGAAGAAGGAAAGATGATAACCAGAGCTAACAGAAGAAAAGTGGGAACCCAGTTCGGTAGCGACCTGCAACGGGTCCGTCACAGGAGTACCACGGAGGTGAAGGACCGGCGAGACATCGGGAACGAACATCTTCCCTTCCCTGTCGTGTTCGTTGTTGCCGTGAGGGGGCTTGTTGGGCGGCTGCAGGAGTGTGCTGCTCCTTGGGAGAGTCCTCTGTCCGTTCGTCGCCTTGTACTCCTACTATTGTCCTCACCAATTTTGCTGAATAACTTTTCCTTTTCCTTATGTTTCGTTTTTCTCCCCTCGTCTTCTCCTATCTAATTGTCATTTCCCACTGACCTTGTGCCTGTTTTGATCATTCTTTTGGCCGTCTTTTGTTTTCACGCCTTGGTGTGTGAGGAGGCATACTCTTGCACCCGTAGAACTGTAGTACCCAACGTCTCGAACGAGGGTTGGCCTCACCGCAATTGAGGTAGCTAGCCTGGGGGAAAGTGCACTCCGACTTAGAGTGACCTTCGTCCCCACACACAGGACAGAGAGAGACAGTAGCGGAGCATCGGAGGGCTCCATGCCCAAACCTCCAGCACTTATTACAGAGCCGAGAAGAGGGAATGTACTCCTGGACGGAGCGCCTGGCACCAGCAAGAATGACAGAGGGCAGAAGGGTCCTACTATCAAAGGTAATCTTCACAACCCAAAGGGGTTGATGGCGACGACCACGAGGGGGACGAGTGAACGAGTCTACCTGGAGGACAGAATGACCCTGGGCTTCAAGGATATGCCGAATATCTTCGTGGCAGTCCTGTAGATTTCGAACATCGGTTGCAACATGGGGCAGGAGCAGAATAGTGCTAACACTAGCATTCAACTGAGCGTTCTTGGAGACTTGAACAGGGGTCTATCCAAGGCAGGATAAGGCGGCCAAGCGAGAGACTGCATCCTGAGGAGCAGCAGCAACGACACGTGTACCGAGACGGGTGGGGTTGAAGGTAACAGGTATCTACTGAATCAACAAGATGCCTATGGAGGGAGAAATTGTCAGGAGGCGTAGAATCAAGAGAGAGATCAAAGTATTTGGTCCACGACGTGGGATCAAAGAAGGCTTGACACCCATCAGTACGGGAAGGAATCGAGCGAGTGCGGCCGTGGTGAGGACGGTGTTGAGAACCCGCAGAGAGAGAGAGAGAGAGTGTTAAAAGGCGCAGTAGTCACAACTAGAGACTGAGCCATGCCAGGGGACGTGGTGGTCACCACTGGTGGCTTTGGGCTCAACCCAGTCACAAAGGAGGGAGGGGAGTAGTCAGGAGGGTCAAAGGAGGAGCAAGGTCGGAGCCCAATGCAGCGGGGGCTACAAAGCCCGGTCTTCCAACACAGGCCGACTCGGGGGCTTGGTCGCTCCCCCTTTCCCACGGCCCCCCCCCCCCCACAGGCCCGAGAAGGTATAAGAGGAACAATAATCGACATACAAAAGAGGAAAGACTTTAATTCACGAATGTGCCCCCACACCCACCTCGGAGCCACAATTAGAGGCAGGACACCCAACAAGAGATTTATTGCCGATCTTGCCGAGGCCCCCCAGGGGTGCGTCGTGAGTATATGCCCCACAAACACCACTTTAAGAACCGTCAGTCCATCGTCATCGGGTTCAGTGATGAAAGGAGGATTGACAATAAAAGGTTCCCCTCGCTCGAGCCGTTGGGTACTACAGTTCTATGGGTGCAGGAGTATGCCTCCTCAAATACCCGGGCATCAAAACAAAAGAAGGCCGAAAGAATGACCAAAACAGGCAAAAGGTCGGCGGGAAATGACAATTCGAAAGGAGAAGAGGGGGGGGAGGGAGAAATATGAAACACGAGGAAAAGGAAAAGATGTCTGGCACAATTGGTAAAGACAGCAACAGGAGCATAACGCTGCAAAAAGACAGAGGGCTGACCCATGGAGCATCACACTCCGGCGACCGCCCACTAAGCCCCCTCACGTCGACAACGGGCCAGACAGGGTGGGGGGGGGGGGGGGCAGGTAAGAAGGCATCGCTTTCATTCTCGCCCCCTATACCTCTGACACACTCGCTCCATCTCCTCCCATTTCGGTGGTCGTTCCAGCTATGGCGGTATCTTCAGCCTCTGATTCCCTCTCGGTTGCTGCCCTAATTGAGGTGCGCTCCCCAGTTTATGCCCCCCACCCCCTTCCTGCTGTCCTTGACCGCCCCTCTCGGTTGTCTCCTCCTCCTCCAGACCCTACCCGTCTGCCTCTGATCTGTCGTCCCGCTCCCTTCACTCCATCCATACTCAGTTTACCCATGCCTCTTAACCCTGACATCGCTGATCCAGATCCTGAGCTTATTTAATATGCTATGTTCTTCTTTACTATTGTTTCTTCATTGTTCTCTGTTGCTGTCCTTTCTTTTTGCCAATGTCTATTCTTCAAAGGAAAATTTTGTGTGCGTCTCCAGAAGCCGATGCTTGGTGCTCGTCCTGGTCACTTTCGTGGTTATTCCTTTCTCTCCCCCCCCCCCCCCCCACCCCAGCTTTTGCTGGAACTCATAACTCTACTGCTATCTTGATTCGTACTGATATTTCCTTCGTCCCCCTACTGTTTCAATCGCCTATCCAATGTTCTGCTGCCCGTGTCTTTGAGTAAATGGTATACTGTTTGTTCCATATCTCTCCCCTCAAATGTCCCACTTTCTCTTCCTGATATTAAGCACCTACTGGACTCCTTGCCAGATCCGGTGCTCCTGTTGGGTGATATCAACTGTCGACATGTCCTCTGGGGTGATGTTCAGACAAACACTCGAGACTGCCTTCTCAAACAGTTTGTCCTCTCTTTTCTTCCCTGTCTTTTCTAAATCCTAGTGAACCCACTCATGAGGACTCTTGCACTCGCACCCTTTCCTGTCTTGATCTTTCTATATGCTCGTCGTTCCTTTACTTAGATTTCACATGGCGGGTTCTTGATGACCTCCATAACAGTGACCATTTCCCCATCCTTGTTACCTTTTTCTTTTTTCACCCTCCCCCTTTCCTTCCCTAGGTGGCAGTTTGCAAAGGCTGACTGGAACCTATTTACCCTCCATGCTACTTTCTCCGACCTCTCCACTATGCCTCTCCCTCGTGCCCTCCTCCTTTTTCATGACACCATCTTCGATGCTCCCCTCCGTTCTATTCCTCACTCTACCTCCCGGGGCACGCGGAACTGCGTTCCATGGTGGAAAGCGGACTGTCCTTGGGCTGTGCGCTGTAAGCGTGCAGCCTGGAAGAAATACATACGCCGGCAGACACCTGATTCTTTTATTTTGTTTCGGAAGGCAAGTGCGGTGGCCCGTAGGACCATCCTTACAGCTAAACGTGAGAGTTGGAAATCTTGTGTTTCCACCATTACGTCCGATACTCCTCTGCCGCAGATCTGGAAGCATATCCGCAAGATATCAGGTAAGTTCGTTCCAGATGTCTCATCGGTCCTTCACCTCCGTGATACTCTTGTGGCGGACTCAGTGAAGGTCGCAACCGAACTGGGTTCCCAATTTTCTACTGTTAGCTCAGGTTCTCCTCTTCCTCAATCCTTCCTTCCTTCGTAAGCTTCCTTACGAAGGAAGGAAGGAAGGATTCAATCCTTCCATTCTTGAATCTCATCTCTTAGATTTTCGCACTCATCTCCACCATCCCTTCTCTCTCTGAACTTCAATCTGCCCTATCTCTCTGCTGTTCATCAGCAGCGGGCTTGGATGACATTCATTATGAGATGAATCGCCGTCTCCCTCCTTACACATCTCGGTAGTTACTGAGTCTGTATAACCAGGTCAGGGAATCGTCGTCAGTCCTCGAGGACTGGCTTGATGCCGTTGTACTTCCTATTTGGAAACAGGGGTCTCTCGGGACATCTCCTAAGGCCTTCCGCCCTATTTCCCTCACGAGTTGTCTGCAAATTCTTTGAGCGTATGGTAAATGTTCGTCTGATGTGGTTCGTGGAACACCATCACCACCTCTCTCTCCTCAATTTTGTTATCGCAAGTGCCGCAGCACGACTGATGTCCTGGTGAACTTGGAGGTCAATTTTCGTACTGCTTTTCCTGCGAAGACCTCCGTTGTTGCTGTCCTTTTTGACCTGGAAAAGACTTATGACACCACCTGGAGATACCATATTCTGTATCAACTTCGTTTTTTGGCCTTTGTGGTAATCTCCCTCTCTTCCTCCAAAGCTTCCTTTAGTCAGGCCTGGTGCCCCACTCTGCCTCTTTTCAGCAATACGAAGGTGTGCCCCAAGGTAGTTGTTACGAATCCATATATTTGATTCTAACATTCATCATGATAAATATGTGTGTCAATTATTTTCTTTCCTCAGTTATTTAAATAAACATTGTATCCAGTTATGTTTAATTTAAATGTAGCATGCTGTAGTGTGCCTGTATTGAATGTTTGTTAATGCTATTGCATGTTTATTCCTGTGGGGGAGACCGTGGCGTCTCATGGGGGATGACCATATTTGGGATGTTCCAGTAATGCGTGCAGTGTATCCAGCTAGCGTCACTGATTCACCCCTGTAAATATTCCTGCTTATTGATTGTACTTAATTTCTTATTTACACCTTTAGTAATGTTATATACATACAAGTTAAATTATGTTTCTTAGTATTACTCTCTAATAGCAGAGTATCTAGAGGTTATTGTGGGTTTTTTAGTTGGTAATTTGTAGACGCCATGCCATGCATGCTCGAGCAACGAAGTCGCGTGGGTGGAACTGGCTGGTGTGGACATGTTGTGGAGATAAGTCTGTGTCCCTCTTGTTGTTCAGTAACATTAGTTGATTTCCTGGTTAGACGTTATGTGCATTACCCATCTATCCATTTAAGTTGTAATATATTGATTAGTGTTTGTATAAGGATATTGTGTTTTATTCTGATGCATTAATATTTCTGGCTGCCTGTATTTCCATTTATATATTTGTATGTTCTTGTTACCCTTACTTAAAGTATGTTGCTTTGTTAAATAAGCAGTGGCTTCATTTATTTTCCCTAGACACTTAAGTAGGCAAGGCCGTATTATCATATATTTTCTAACCACTGCAACAGAGGAGCCATACCCAGAGGTCAAGGGACGTAACAGTAGTGTTCTGAGCACTACTATTTTTCTGGTTGCCCTCAATTGTCTTCTTTCCTCCTTTCCTTCTGGCGTCTTCTCCACTTTTTATGTCGACGATCTTACTCTTTGCTGTTGAGGTGATAATTCGCCTCTCCTTAAACGGCAGCTTCAACTTGCAGTTGATGCCGTGTCGTCTTGGGCCACCGCTCATATCTTCAAGTTCTCTGCAACCAAGACTTGTGCTATGACTTTTACTCGGAAGCATGTCGATCTTCGTCCCTCTTTGTCGCTTTATGGTCATCCCCTTGTGTATTAAGATTCCGCGAAGCTTTTAGGGTTAATCTTCGACACTCATTTGTTTCGGTCGCTCCATATCTCTTACCTCACAGTGTAATGCTCTAAGGCCCTTAACCTACTTAAGGTTTTGTCCCATATTTCTTGGGAAGCAGATAGGCGCACGCTCCTTTCTTTGCATTCCTCTCTCGTACTGTCTAAACTCGATTATGGTTGCCTTGCATACTCTTCTGCTTCTCCTCCTACTCTTCGCCATCTTGATCCTTTGCACCATACTGGGTTGCGCCTCAGCTGTGGTGCCTTTCGTTTGACTCCTACCCTCAGCTTGTGCGTTGACACTGGCTTCCTGTCTCTCCAGGACCGCCAAGATTGCTACGATCTTCGCTACCTTGCGCGGTCTTTACAACACCTTCACTCTCGCCTGTGTCGTGCTTTGACTTTTCCCCCTCCTGTAGTTCCTGTTCCCCTTCACCACCTCCCTGTTTCTGTCCGGTTGTCTCGCCTGCAACATTCTCTTTCGGTTAGTATTACTAAAATTTCTCCTTGCGTTGTTCCGTCCTTACCCCCGTGGAGGGTCCCCCGTTCCTCAACATTGCAAATCCCTGACCCACATCACTAAAGCTTTTGCTCCTCCTACAGTCCTGAAACGCCTTTTCCCTTGAACACTTTTCTTCACATTCCCCTCCGTTTCCATCTTCACCAATGGGTCCAAGTCTGCAGACGGTGTACGCTACTGTTGATTTTTCCTGACCACACTGTGTCGCCTGCCTCCGGAGATTAGCATCTTCACGGCAGATCTTTATGCAATTCTCTATGCTCTTCGTCTCCTGCTTTTTTTGCTGTCAATCCTCCTTTGTGGGTACAGTTGACTCTCAGTGCCCTCATGGCTCGAGTCCTTTAAATCCAGTCCATCAGCTGGTAGTTGAGATTCAACATTGGCTGTTTCTTATTAGTAGATTTAAATCTACTTATCAGTAGATTTTAGACAGTGGAGTTTTGCTGGGTTCCCAGCCCTATTGTTCTCTTTAAATGAGCGTGCAAACGCTGCCGCTAAGTAAGCTATCCGGACTTGTCCCATCTCCCATAAAGGTATTCCGTATTCCAACTTTTACCCAGTTATTCATTCCTCCATTCTTACCTGTTGGCAGGGTTGTTGGTCTTCTGTTACTGGTAACAAACTGCGTTCTCTTAAAGAGTAATGTCCCTGTGGCCTTCCTCCTACCATCGTAACCGGTGGCGAGAAACGGCTCTGGCAAGGTTGTATATTGGCCATATGCACTTAACTCACGGACACTTAATGGAGCGCCGCCCTGCTCCTTATTGTCCTAACTGCATTGTTTCCCTTACAGTTGTGCATATCCTTGTTCAATGTCCTGACTTCCAGGACGAGCGTGTCTTGCTTTCCGACCGTTCCCCGTGGTCACTTCTCCTTCGATAGAATTCTTGGTGAATCTGATACTTTTTTATATCGTTCGCCTTATGCGTTTCTGTTCACATATTGGCATCCTCAGTGATATTTAGCGCCTTCTGATTACCCTGCACATATGATGGTTTTACATAGCCTTCCTGGCTTGGTGCCTTCTTTGATAATTACTTACTTCATCAGAGACGGCACCACTCCCGTCCTAGGTAAGTCCACTACGGGCTCACCATAGCCCGTGCTACTTGCCCCACTCCTGTGCCAGGTAAGTTACAGGCTCACCATAGCCCGTGCTACTTGGAACCTGTTCCGAGTAGCTGAATCTATAACAACAACAACTTACTTCATCGGAAGACCTATTACTATTTTGAAGGTAGGCTCCTCCCACGGTGGGGAACAAGTGTAGTTTTGGTGCGGATGATCGCCTCTATCAAGAATCATGATTTTTAATTGTAGTCTGTTTAGGACTTCTCCCGCTCTGGCAGCTCAAGAGTTACCATTGTTTTGGCAAAGTCCAACCACCAAGGCCTGTTGTATTGGGACTGGACTGAGGGGGAAACTTATCTAACTGATAATCGCAGCTGCTCTTTGATACATTCTTTCTTGGAGAGGAGCAAACCGTTTCCAGTTTGTTTCAATTCTGGTCCACATGGGGGGGCTCCCAGGGCTATTTTGTGCTACTTCGAGCTTTTCCCCACTTGTGATTGGCTTAAGAGTGCAGTTGCTTCATAGTAGATTACTGATCTAAATGCCTGTACGAAGGACTTGCAGATTGGCTCCTCCAACGAGGGAGGTTAGCGACCCGAGGATTGGCAACACACGAGCATAAGATATGCTAGTGAAAGAGGAGAGATGGCGGACTTTGTATCTCGCCTCAGGGAAAAGAAACGATTGCGGTGCTTCAAATTGAGGTCTTCCAAACATTTGTAGTTTATACACGTGCAGAAGGTAGGGTGGGCGTCACCGCAATTGAGGCAGTGAGCCTGTAAAGAAGAGCACTCTCTAGTGACCAGAGTGACCCCTCATGGGGCATACACTGCAATTGTGCATTTGAGGGCACCATGCTCAAATTTCCAGCACTTATTGCAAAGTCTAGGAGAGGGAATGTACTCCTAAGTGGAGCATCTGGCTACCAACAAGAATTATAGCAGGTGGAAAGGTCCAACTATCAAAAGTGATCTTCACAATGTGTAGAAGCTGATGACCATGAGGGGGTTCGAGTGAACATAACCTGTAGGACTGAATGACCTTGGGCTTCAAGGATTTGTTTAATATCCTCATGCAGTCTTTCAGGTCCCTAACACCAGTCGCAACATGGTGCAGTAGGATAACTGCCAACACTGGCATTTAACCGGGCATTTTTGGAGGCCCCTAAATGGGGTGGGGGGGGGGGTCTTCTCAATGCTGGACAATATGGCTAAGCAGGTAGATGCATCCTGAGGAGCAGCAGCAATGACACTTGTACCAATACAGGTGGGGTTAAAAGTAAGAGGCATCCATCTAATCAACGAGATGTTAATGAAGGAAGAAATCTTCAAGACGTATAGAATCCAGATGGTTGAGATTAAAGTATTTAGTCCATGTAGCTGGACCAAATAAGGTGTGGAACGTATTAGCACTGGAAGGAATCTTACGAGTGCGTCTTGAAAAGGGGGGGGGGTGTTAGCGTCAAACACCCCAATGAAAGAGGAGGGGGGGGGGGGTAAAAGGCGCAGTTGTCACAATGAGAGAAGTAGCCACTTCCAGATCACCACTGGGGGCTTGGGGCTCATCCCTACCACAGGAGGGGGGGGGGGATAGGAGGGAGGTAGTCAGGAGGGACAAAGGAGTAACTTTGTCTGGCCCCATTGTAGTGAGGGCTACAGAGCCTGGTCTTCCAACAGTCCGACTCGGAGATTGGGGGTGCACCTGGTCGCCCACCCCACGAGCCTGGGAAGTTATACAAGGATCATTCAGCAGCAGGAGAAACTAATATGTAATAATTACATTCCATGGTGGGTATGGGGGCTTATTCGTGAGTCACAATTAGAAGATAGGATACCTGACAAGACAGACCCCCACCCCCCTGCCCCACCCCCAGGGGGTTCATCATGAGTATACGCCCTGCAATCGGCAATCACCACCTTAAGAACATCAGTCCGTCGGGATCAGTAAGGAAGGCGAGGATTGGCAACCGTCCCCTCACTCACAGGCAATGTGATGTCATAGTTGCCAGAATACGCCTGGGATATAGACGTATCTGGCAGCTTTCTCAAAACCCAAATGTCGAGTACACAATGTGTCAACTTTGCGAAAGAGAAAACATGCACTCTTGAACATTATATTGTAGAATGTCCCATATTGTCTGACTTTCGCCCTCCTGGGCTGAGGTATGCTGAACTCTAACTACTATACGAGTACTGGAACACTTGATGTATTGGACTTGTACCCTAGATTAACCATGTAATGTAACTATATAACCTGAGCTTGTAAAAGCATCTTAATCACCTTCAGTGGTTAAGTTCTTAATTGCACACTAGTTTCTCTTGTCAGCTATCTCACCCTGTCAGGGTAAAAGACAAACGTGTGTGTGTGTGTGTGTGTGTGTGTGTGTGTGTGTGTGTGTGTGTGTGTGTGTGTGTGTGTATGTATGTATGTATGTATGTATATGTATGTATGTATATGTATGTATATGTATGTATGTATGTATGTATGTATGTATGTATGTATGTGTATAAAGTATAAAGCTGATCAGAATTGCATTCATCATTATAAATTCACATTAATGCATTCATAAATCTATGTATATGTATTTACGTATGTAGCTGAGCCTAACATTTTAAAAGCACTACGATCACCTGTGGTTGTTCAATAAATCTCTGAACTGTATGTTTGACAAATCTCTCACCCTGTCCATGGAGGACAGAAGAAAATGTATATATGCTAGTTAGCATTGTAAATGTGTGGCCACGTCTGGTAGAAAATAATAATAATAAATAATAATAATAAAAAACTCACAATGGATACCACAGTTCTATGGGCGAGTGCCTCCCCGACCACCCGGCGTAAAAATAGATGTCCGAAAGAATAATCTTTCGACTCTGTGGGAAAGAATTAGAAGAGGGGTGGGGAGGTATGGAAGGAAAAATTTAACTTAAGAGGAAATAGCAACCAGCACAATTAGTGAAGACGGCAGCAGGAGCACAAGGCTTCAAAAGGATTGAGCATCACAGCTCGGCAGCCGCCCACTAAGCCTCCTCATGACAACAGGCTGGAAAGAGGGGGGAGGGGGGGCACCACACTAGAAACATACCTATTTGATATTCCAAGAGTGCGACTTAAACTAAAACTGCTCTGCAAATCTTGGGACCCAGAATGTAGAATGACTTTCGCAATCATGTCAAATTGAAGAGAAAAATTAAGTATTACCTAATAAACTATGTAACCTACCTTACCTCCTAAATGTCAAACTATTATCTAACAATATTGATTATTGACCAACTTTTTTTTAACTGCCGATATCCGCCATGTATAAACTAATTAAATTGTAGTCTATAGTTAAAATTACTTTTGCTGTTTAAATTTTTTGTTCTATTCATTATTACTATTTTTTTCTTTTTGTCAATTCAATTTATGCTTTGATCTCTTCGTTTTAAGTTTTAGTCTGTTTCCCACACATTGCCCGAAACTGTGCATATTGGTCTCTTTTAGGCATAGTATGTACAAGCATTAAAAATCCAACATTGTAACATCTTTTATTCAGGTAAAAGTGCATACATATATAGATTAGATAGAACAGAACAAAATAGTTTAAAAAAGGTACACACATTTCCTGTCCAGCCTGGCCCCATTACCAGTTTTGTACGGCTCAGGCAGGAGCCGAGGGATACCACTTACCGGGCCTGCAAAGGCGGCAAATGCTGTCGATGCACTTAAGGGCGTTGTCCCAATCAGTGCTCCTCTTTTAAAACAGTCCTATGGTATTGTACACTCTCACGCCGGTTCAAAGTCTTCTCCATCTTGCACCATCCCAGACTCAAACCTTCCTCTGAAAGCAGCTCCCTCACCGGAAACCATGCCAGTTGGTGGTCTAATGATCCTAAATGACAACCTAGGTTGATCTCCTTCACAAGTACAACACCCAGAGCAGGCATGAGGTGGGGGGGGGAAGGGGCCCCAAGCCATCCCCAGCAGCTCCAGGCGGCCACAAACTTGCACCTTTATGTAGCAAATAATCAACTTTTGTATTGAAATACTTACCACCACTATACTTAGTTGCTAATAGAGTATGAAGAAAACAGACTTTCTAGGTTATTAACAAGGAAAATTTATGATCCCTTTATTCTTACACGACTAGTGTACAAGTTTGCTAACATTCACAAAACCATTAAAGATAATTCACATATTCATCTTGGCAATCACTTCCATCTTGTCGAGAGCAGCAGTGAAGGCGTCAAAAGCCGAAGCAGCATGCGACTCGAGGCCAGTCCCAACTTCACGCCGCCGCCTCACTTGTCTCTCACCAAAGGCATGGTCGAAGAACTTTATGACCGGTTTTCTAGTGGGATCGAACAACGACACGAAGAGCAGCACACCACCGAGTAGGAAGCCAGCCACACAAACAATCAGGGGGATGAGTAAATTAACACATCAGCAAAGCTACATTGCTTAAAATGTTCTTACACTAAAATGGTAATAATTATATCAAAAGTGTGGACGATAGTCACTTTGAACTGTTTTATAAGATATATATGAGCATGGCAGTAGTTTAAGGCTGTGTGTAAACAATAGGAACACATTTAGCCTGGGAAAGGGGGAAGGGGATTGATTGTAAAACATCCAAACGTACTTCACTTTTGCAGTTGTCTAGAATCTAGATCACACTAATCTGTGCATTATACATAGGGTGTATGATTTTGTAGTTAAATTAAAAATTTGTACAGAGTTGCCAATAGTGTACGGCATTTCGGCCAAACCTAAAAAGATTACTTGATAAGTTACCAAAATATTATTCCTCAAACGTAACTAGAAATTTAACAATTTGAAACTCTTGATAATGCCTGAAGTAGACTACTACTTTTAGACATCATAGCTTTAAGTGAACTATCCAAGTGACAATGTTTAAGTGACCACGATAAAGTCCAAAACATGCCCGAAAAACATGGCCTAAATTTCTTGCCCGAAACGCTATTCGTATTAGTAGCTTTAGGAATTTTATGCACAAGCTCTTCCTATATATCCTACATTATGATTGTAACATGTATGTAACTTTTTTCCCTGAATAAAAAACATTTAATTTAAAACGTATGAACACGCTGGCTTCCTGTCCCGACAATGAATTATTATTATTAGTAGTAGTAGTAGTAAGTAGTAAAGGCAAAGTATGGGTGTTATTTGATACACAAGACTGATTCGACGAACCTAGTTTCCCCCTTAGTTTAAAAATATATATATTGTTAGGCTAGGATGTATTCACTTAGGTTGCATTAGTATGTTGGTCCAGGTTTTGCTTATTAAACCACAATTGGGAGGCAATTCCACAATATTGGATTCTTTAATTTTTGTTTTGGATAAGTTACGAAATTTCAGGTGCTTTGAGTGACTAGTTCCATTTCACCCCTTTAAGTAGCATTTCAGTTTGTAATTAAAAACTTTTAAAGTAAACTGCAGAAACGTTATTGATCTTAAAGACAGCTATTTATACCCACTCTTAATAAGAGCAAAGTTCTAATTTTTCAGAGTGCATCAATTAAATAGCCTATGAAGTTATACTATTACAAGCTTGGTTCTGCTCAACCCTTTACGATGCCTTAACCCTATTCTTCTACAATACTGTGTAGGCTCTAACAGCTCTGAGTAGCTATTAGAGAGTAGGCTCTAGCAATCATCGTTAATGTCATCTGCAGTTTATTCATTCCTACAAACATTGTTGGCAGACAAACTAAAGCATAATTGAAGCCTTTCACAGCCTAAATGGAATGAAGATTCCATCACTTACACTAATATAGACCACCAAAGGTCAACGGTATAAAATTGCAAATTTATACAAATTTTTAAGGAAAATTATCAAATTTTAACAAATTAAAAATCTACCAACAATTTTTGTACCCGTGTAGACGGTCAGTACTTTAAATGACTGTACATTGATAATCAAATTACCAGAAAATTTTAACCTTCAATCACTGTGGCACAAATTGCTTCGCAATAACTTGCGATCCTCGTCTCCAATCTTTCAGAACTTCTGCTTTATATAATTTTTTATCTGCTTGTTATAGCAAGGGAAGATTTTAATGCTTTAACTTATTCAATATACTGTACTGACCAGCCACAAATTGCAGGGCATTGATGCTCTGCTTCATTTACATTAATTATCCTGCCGGGAGTCAAGATTTAAAGCTGACTGCCTAATATAAAAGCTTAGCTTTGAATGTTACAAAATCTGCTATTTACCAGATATTTCTAAAATAATTTAACTTGGAAACTAGGTTATAATTAAACCTAGAAACAAACTTTAATACGAGTTTCTCAGAGCCGAACAGTTAAAAAAACTGCTTACCTGTAGACGACGTTGCCGACTGTGGAGTCTGATCTAGCCAAGGGGACGTCTGTCCGCAACCTTTCCAACTCTACCTTCGTCTTGTTTGCTCCGTGCTCGTCAAGAGGAACACCCATACCCTAGGCAACCCCAATCACCATCACCATTAGTAGTACACTGAAAAAATATTACCTTTTGAAGTTACAGCTCAAACTAATCTACACACAAGTTATTCAGGTATTTTGAATCTTATTAAACCCCTGTATATTCTTTACAGGTTTTAAATAAAAATCATTAATTATTATTTCAGGGCAACACCTGGTGGGTTTGATGCTCCCTGGATACTAGTCTGGGAGATGTTGAAATGAAAATTAAGAACTAATGCAGACTAACGTCCGCATTTTCAGCCACATACTAAGAATTATAAATTGAGTAATTGCTGCGCAGAATAAAGGGTTTCGAATCTCCTTGGTATGGGTATCACACAAATATAACCCATAATAATGACAGACATTGCAGCCAAATTAGCTTTTAACAAGATCATGTTGAATTAGACCTAGGTATCCCCATCTCGTCAAAACTATATTGTTCCAAACACATGATCTGATTGGGGAGAAATTCCCGACTCCCAATGACCTGAAAGCACCAGTATAAAAAGCTTTGATTTGTTCAGATCTGAAACCTATGTTTATGGGCAGCACAAAACGTCCAGACTGTGCTATATTGGTTGCCAGGATCAGGTTAAGTTACCGTTACCTGTGGCAGTCATGACGGGATAACCACGCGTCTCTTCTGGTCCATACTGCTCAGGGTTGCTAAAATGTTCTATCTGCGGTTGGCTAGCCGCTCCCTGCCACGTCCTTACCGGGCGTGTAAATGGTGCCGATTCCTAAGATTTTTAGGCAAGGAATCATCCCCCCCCCCCCACCTCACACTATTGCCCCATTATGATGTCTTCTACGATAGTGCGGCCGTTTCATTAGATCGTAAACGGCCGAATTTCTCAAGCTATCAGGATCGACGAGAGGTAGAAGGCGTTCATTCCTGTGGATGGATGCGCTGAAAACCTGGCGATCCTAGATCTTCTGGCTGAGGTCCAAGTGCTGAAACATCCTGTGCACCTTGACATTGAGAAGGCTTTCGACAGCGTCCCTCATGCAGCCATCGATCGGCCCATGGAGCGCAAGGAAATCATAGCCCGACATAATATAATCCCTAAGGGATGGCGCCTCGACAGTCTTAACCAGTCAAAAGGAGAAATCTAAGGTAATCCCTGTGACTAGGGGAGTCAAACAGGGATTGTCCCTTGTCTTTCTTTTCAATTTGGCGATTGATGAGGTAGTTGCCAATACGTAGAAACTGGGCCTGGGGATTCGTCTGGGGGAGTAAAAGGTGTCAGTACTAGCATTTGCAGACGAGCTGGTCGTGGCGGCGGAGACGCTGTCCGGCCTTCAGGTATTGATAGATGTTGTGATACATTGAGTGGCGCTGTCTTGAGGGTCAACGCAGGAAACTGCCGATCACCGAGCCTACAGATTGATGGCAAATGCAAGAAATGGTATCTCTTTGCAAACGAGGTTCCATGTCGAGGGCGCAGCCATGGACTATTTGTATTACTGACGAGTACAAGTACCTTGGTATTCTCGTTGGTGACGGTGGCAGGGGCATCATTGGTTCTTCTTCTTGTTGATAGTAGGTGCAGTTTGCATGAAGGGTTTGTTCTCCTGATGACTGCACCAGTACTGATGTTGTTGGACGCGTTTATGTTGAGATGATCGGAGCTACCAAGGTGCTTGTTGCGTTGTGCTGTAGATAGAGGAACGGTGATTAAAACAGAGGTGTGTGTTGTAGGGAGACTTGCCGCACCGTAGGGCGGTGTGTTGTGTTTATGGCGTCAGCTGATCCTTTTTTTGGTGCTGCGACGAGGCAGTTGTTTTCTGTGTTTAGCTGTTGGTGGCGCCAGGTATAAATGTGGCGCGGGTCAGATGTGACCCAATTTGTTGGTCGACTGCAGATATTTAGCCAGTGCTTTGACTATTTGGTATTTTTCATGTAACGAGCGGTCACCACCACCTAATATATGCTCGATGGTGAAGGGTATTTTAAGTGCGATAAAGACTTGTTTGAAATTTACTCTGGCACTATGATGTCGGAAGCAGTGAAGGAGATAGTGTTCGACTGTTTCAGGCACCTGACAGTGAGTACAGAGTTCATTGATGTCTGTTCTGTACTTAGAGCTGTGTGCTGCTAGTTTGGTGTGTCCCAGCCTTAATCTGGTCATCGTTACATCAATTTCTCTGCTTTTATATCGGACATGTTTCCAAGTTTCCCATTTCTTTTTAATGGACCCATAGTGCAGAGTTCACTGAGGAGGGTCTTATTATCACGCAGGCCCCCCTCAAACCTCCGAGGTTATATGTGCTGAAAAACCACCTCGTTCCTAAACCACCACCGTATTATTCTGGGCGTGGTGTACAAAACTGAGCTAGCGAGAATCGACCGGAGGATGAGGCAAGCTATCCGTAGTTGGCTCCGTTCACTTCACGACAATAATAGGCTTCCATCAGTCTCGGGAGAATATGGAGTTGCACTCTGGTGTCGGCCTGGTCTGGCGTTGCCTCACCAGGGGCAAAACCATGGAAGGTTGATTCGGGGGAGAAGCTATTACCCAGGCAGCAGGTCCCCACCCTCTCCACGGTGCTGAAAGTCTTCAATGGAAAGACATGCGCCAATACGATTGGTTCCAACGCCGTCGCAGGAACCGAGAGTTCCAGGGTTAGGTTAGGTTCTGTAGGTTAGGTTTTTCACCCTTGAAGTTGGTGAAAAAGGCCACAAGGACCTCCACCCCGGAGACCGCCGTAAACGTGGCCGGAGAAGAACCACCCCATCAAGGGTATGAACGACCCCAGCCTCCTGAAGCAGAGCCTGGGCCGCAA